>NC_072379.2:72762500-73037500 GCF_028885625.2 Pongo pygmaeus | reverse complement strand
TATTTTCTAAAAATGCATATGACTTTTTCAGAAGTTCTTTTGAGATTATAAGAATCCAAAGTAATCACTCTCACATTATAATCTAAAAATCACTCAGCACATTCAGTAAACCAATTGGGAATCAATTGAAAGCAAAACATAAAAGAAAATGATTTGTACATAGGTAATTTTTTGGTAAAAAATTAATAATGGCTGACTGAGTCACATGTTAGCATGGCTGGCTTGATGGAAAGGAGCAATAGTTTAACTTACACATAAGTCAAGTGAGTTGGCTTAATGACAGTGGGGAACAGCACACCCATACAATTTAAATTCAAACTTATGTTAATAGTTCTCAAAGCAGGACATCTAGAAACCTCTATATTTCTTCCAAGTGTAGTAGTATACCAAATGTGAGACAGAGATGGATTAACTTGGTTTACTTTCCTATCCTATGTGACATTAATATTAGTCTTTGTGACAGACCCATCAATTCTATTCCCACTTCTACTTGAGTATAAAGCAAAAGAAAGGCACCTGTAAGGAATGTACTTTCCTGTAACATGGAGGCCACTTACAAAGAAAGATTTCCAAAGAAAGTGTTGTCCCTGTCCACAGAAATTCACATAACTCAAGTTCTATAATCTAAGAATGTTTGTTCAGTTGCTTAGAACTTATTGCAAAGGTGACCAAATTAAGTATCTAATCATTCATCCACCCATCAAGTTTTCTCTTGCACAGCCTATTAGGTGGCCAGCTGTGTCACCAATGTGTGTTATTGACCACAGGTAGGGTTAGATAGGAGAGTCTAGCTGGTCACAAATAATAGTTTCAATATGTAGCCTTCAGTTATTTGCCATTACACATGAAAGAAACTCTGGTAACACATCTGTAGAAACCCTAATCATTTAAGCCAGCAATTATGGATAGTCTCTTAAACAAAAATCTATTAATTTCATTACATTTGCTCATATATATTAATCACCACTCACCTTTATATCAAATAAAAATGATGGTGTTAAAATCAATAAATGAAATACCCCTCAAACTATCAAGTAGATGCTTAATTTAGAATATATTTTTTCCTCTCGTTACATGTCTTTGCGTCCGTAAGAATAAAAATCCTCTTATAAGGAAACCTCACTATATATAAACAAATAACCAGAAATTTCAACTAAGTTATGTTGTAATAAGGCAGAATGACTGTTGCAAAAGGTACAAATGTTCTTCAGAATAACATTTACATGAAGTGGATTTTGATTGTTGCTTTGATCACAAGGTTAGAAGTGATGAAGGAGGAAATCTTATCCACTACACAGACTGAGTGTGGAAACCTGTATTAAGCAATCTGATAAGCCTAAGTACAGAACATTAAGTCTCTAGAAATACCTTTCACATATACCTGAAATAGAAAACAGAAATCTTCAGCCTTGCATAAATATATTTCCACTTTTAATTTATAAGAGCAATTACTACTATAGGAAAAGATATTTCATAAGGATTAATGACAAGCTAAAGGTAATGATTCCTGCCCTCATGTTAGGCTATCAACTCCCTTCAGAGATGAAACCTAATCAATCTGTCATTATTGAACCAATGTTACATACATAATTTAAAAAAAAAAGCTACCTCGTTTTGATGCCAATAAACTCCTGAAGATACAAGAATACAATCCTCTTTGGCAGGACCACTCTGATTGACTTTGCCCCAAAAATTTGCAGAGAGAAATTTAACAGGCTGACTATAAAGCTAAAATACTTGTCTGTAGCCACATTCACATTAAAACACTGATTGTCTGAATTGTAAAAGCCACAACTTCTCTGTGACTGGGGTTGTTGTTTGTAACATGGGGTAACAACTGCCTTCATCCACTCAATAAACATTATTTTGGGAGACAATTAAGCACAAGGCACCATCTAAATGCTGAAAATACAACTTTGACTAAGGCACAGTCACTATCTTCAGGGAATTTTAATCCACTGGGGAAGATATCCAAGTAAGGAAGAAATTACAAAAAGGTCTCAAAACTCTCCCACAATGGGGCAGGGTAGGTGACAGGGAGCACATAACCTTGCCTTTAGAGTAGGTGTGACAGGTGACCAGAAAAGCTTATCCATAGGAAATGACCTCTGAATAGAAAAAATCAGGCTAATATGCTGGTCTCCCAGGCAGAATTGATAATACATGCAAATGCTTGGAGGTAATTAAAGAAAAAAGCAACACACTCAAGCCACTGCAAGTTGTCCTGTGTGGCCCATTAATTCAGGGCCTGCATGAAGAGAGATGAGGCTAGAGACATAAGGAGAGACTAAAGCATAAAAGTCTCTCGTAAACAATATGAATAGGTCTTCTTCCGAGAGCAATGTAAAATCGTTTGTGGGTTTCAAGAGGAACTGACCTGATCAGATTTTAGGAAGTTAATTTTGGCAGGAGGGGAAGATGGACCGAGCCTCAGCTAAGCCTGCTGGAAAACCAGTACTGCAGCACAGGCAAAATAGAATAGTGGCAAGGGAGATGGAGAGACATTGATAATATCAAAAGATAAAAAGGCAGTAAGACTTAAAATGTAATGGACATGGACAAATGGGGAAGAAGGTGCCACTCCCTAAGAGAAGGTGAACAGGAAAAACACAGATTTATAAAGGTAGGTAAGATTTTCACTATGGAACTTGTGAAGTTTTAGGGCAGGACATCCAAATAAAGATGTCTGTTAGATACACAGACAGGGCTCCTCCTGAGGAGAGAATGCTGGGATAGAAATAAATATTTGATATGTATATATTCTGATTGAAGCATTCAAAGTGGATCAAGTTGCCTAAGGGATATAGTCAGATAAGCAGAGACAAAAAGGGAATGCACTGAAAACATAGCTATGTATTTAAAACCATTGAAGTCATGGGAAGAGATAGGAAGTACATGAGGGTATGTAGATGAGATAGGAAGACATTAAGGAGAGTGTGTTGTCATAAAAGTTCTAGTGAAATTTGTTAGTTTTTATTCCCAGCAGTCATTTCTTCTTCTTATAGTGTTACTATATGAACTTTGATATGAGTAAACTCTTCATTCCATTCTCAATCATGCTTTTCAGACTTCACCCCTAGGGTCTAGGAGTTGAATACATGAAATAGGCAAAACCTATTGAAGTTGAATACATGAAATATAAAGTTGAATACATGAAGTTAAATACATGAAACATGAAGTTGAATACATGAAAACCTATTGGATTTGAATACATGAAATAGGCAAAACCAGTCAGCTCATTCTCTCCTGTCTACAAGACATGTCTACAAAACATGTCTACAAGCTCATTCCCTACTGGCTCAAGAGCAGGCACAGGACTCAAGTCAATCCGTGTCAACACAGTTCAATTACAGAATTCTGAGTTACTGGGGAAACAGATTCTTCTGAACTGGTGTTGCAGTTCTGCGAGCCTGAAGCAAATAACTTTCCTCCATCGAGTCTGAGAAGAAAGTCAAGACAAAACGTAACCAAGGGGGATAGATCCTACTGACATCACTTGAACCCTTTATCAGCAGGAGGTTACAATTTGAAGATGTTCATTCTCCCAAGTTCCTACCAAGAGTCACTATCCCAAATAGCTTCATATTTCCTTACTTAAAACTGCTGCCATATTGACTTTCTTATTTTCATTATTTTAAACACTTTCTTCTGACTATAAGATAAATATAAAATTAGGGGGAAATTTAATATTGAAGAAATAACAGTAAAAAGCATAAAAATTAGTACAAACCCCACTACTCAAGAATGCTGTTAAAACTCCAATATAAAAATAGTATTTTAAATTGTATATAATAGTATGATATAACTAATTTTTTTAAAAAACAGATACACACTTCTGCCAAAAACAGAAAAAGATCATAAGGAAATGTGTTAAAATGTCAATTTAGGCTGTTTTGAATGATAAGAATGTAGATGAATTTTCTTTTGGCTATAAGAGTTAATATGTCTTCTCCGCATGTTACATAAAGAATGAATTTCAGGGTTTTCTTCCTTCTCAATATGCTGTGGTTCAATTCAGCTCTTTCAGAAACTGGGGAGATCCAAAAATGAGTGTCAGCATCTATAATTCTCCCTCTGTCTCTAAAAAGGCATAAATTTTATGGTTGAAGTTATAAGTACTTCAAGACGAAGTTGGTGTTATAAAAATAAAATAAGTACATAGATATGTATTTACATATGATATATATATATATATCTCATTTAGATATATAGATATATAGATATATTTAGAAATCTCCAGCCACAAGAGGTAGGTTATGACAACAGACCATGCATTTCAAAATGTTGTTTTAAACAAGTGAGTGTGTATAAATTTATTGAGGGTTGGATGGTGACATACAGAATTATCTATGTGATTTGAAAAATGAAAACTCGGTCAGAAGTTGCAGCTCTAGAAATTGTGAGACTAACACCAAGCAGCTTAGGCAAGTAATTTTTGTCTATTTTTGTAAAGTAAGGAGGTTTTTTTTTCCTGTTCCTAAAATTAGGAGGAAATAATATTTTGCAGAGCTTAAAATTAGTTCTCTGTTTGAAGCTTTCAATATTTTTCAATGAGAGGAAATTAAATAAATTACATTCTGTAAAATTAAAAATAAACTTCATAGAAAAGTACACGAAAACAAGCCCCAACATCATTTTTAAATAAGAAGTTGAACTGTTAATGCAATGTCATCTTAATTTACACACAATTCTCCATTTAGCTGTTTGAAACCTAATAATAACATAACATTTGAGCAATAAATTATGTATCAAATGTTTTCTCTTCTGACAGCCCACCAAAATATAGATTCAATGTGTGCTACTGCTGAAAGTCCAAGTGAGATTTAAGATGACTCCCAGATATTTTAATTCCATGATATAAATTAATGGCTTCAGCATATATTCTAACATTACACTTCTCTTTACAAGAGTTCTTGCAACAGTTGGTGACTTCTAACCAGGGCTGATATTAAATTCATGCTCTGGAGACACATAATTTTAACCTGTCAAATGCTTCAGATTCTTTCCAAGATAGAACAAGGATTAATTTCATTTAAAGCAATAAAATTTACTGCATAAACCAAAACTTTGTAGAAATTCTGTGAGATTCACTGACTGACTCTTGAATCAGAGATGCCCTTAGCATGAAGGGTGTATGCTACCCTTCTTTTCAGTCTACTTCAGTCCCTCCCACAATCCAGAGACCAGCTTTCCACCAGGTGTCTCAGGATGTTCTCCCCTTTATATATGGGCTTGTCTCAAAAACCAAAGGAAAGTGAGAGTTTTGTTTTGCCTTTTAATGAACACGTGATTAAACTATTAGTTATTATTCAGTACGTATATTGTGATTTCAAGACCCCCCCAATAAATAATTCACAATATTTCTTATGCTGCTGTGGAGTAGCTCATTTACAAAAGAGGTGTCTGTAGTGCTTTAGACAGCATTGACTGAAGTACAGCCTTGTGCAATTTTAGGCAGTCCTAGGAAGGTGGCGAAGATTACTTTTTTTCAGGCTCTCCTTTCTCTTTAAAGCCTCTGGGTATATTGGTCATGTTCAGGCCTCAAATATCAGTGGGGTGTGGAAGGAGGTGAGAGGGAGGTTATTCTACCTTGTAACATAGTTATCCCAAACCTCCTTCTGGAATTTGACTCCTGTTTGAACTTAGGGAGCAATTAAAATAAAGTCATGCCAACTCAGCCCCAGCCAAATGCTTTACACTTTTCTACTACAGGAATGCTCATCTCTTAAGCCAAGATTCCAATCCTTGTTTGTCCCTAGGCTGGAAAGCCACATCACTGACACAGCTGTTGAGATGAAGCAGAGATAGTGGAGTGGCGTCTTGACCTTTTACTCACCCTGTAGCACAGCCCATAAAGGGCCTGCATGAAACTTTGGAACTTTCTGAAGCACTGGGTGAAAACCACTGATCTAAAATGTTCTTCCAAAGTCCTTCCAGGTCCTAAATATTTGGATTCTATATAACACCATACTACTGGTTTTTTTGAGCAACATGTTCTTCCTTATTTAGTATGGCCCCTCACATTCAAATATATGGGAGCTGCATTAGGAACCAAATTTCCAATATATTCACTCTGGTTTGGGGACACAATTGTACAGCAGATTGTGGCACCAGATCTCTGATCCATCAAAATGTCAAAAATTTGGTTACCTCTTATGGGATGAAGTAGAAGATTATGGTAACAGGTAAATATAAGTAACTCTCAGAAAGCAAAGTTTGAAAGTATTTTATCTATTGAATATGCTAGCAAATTTTCGCTTTCTTTTAAATGAAGATTAGGAAGGCCCCCACCAATATGCTACAGTGCCCTGATGCCTAGGTCTACTGCCGAGTAAATACTCAGCTTTGCTCATGTAACTGGACCAGCATATTTGTCTGGAGCTGATGCTGCCCTCTGGCTGCCAATGTGAATTAAATCGTTACAGAAATAACTAAGCTTCATCACAAACAAGCAAGTTCAGTTTTGGAGCTGAATCTTTGATAAGGTTCTCTGAGAAGCCCTCATTCTGGATCATGAAGTCAATACTCACTTCATACTCTCTTAACAGTATAGCACTTCTAAAGGGCAACATCTCAGCTCTCTCTGTTTCTAGCACTCAATATTGCCAATGAAAGGAAATTTTTTTAAAAATCATGTTCTGTAAGAATAAAAATAAACAAACTTCATAGAAAATCACAATGAGACAAATTCTTTTACCAGTGTCTCTGGCTTTCACATGTTTTTGCATAATGAAAGGGCTAATATAACATAACAAATCCTAAACTGTTTTCACAAGGAGTGGAAAAAAGATGTGTAAAAGTATGCTCTGTCTTGCTTCCTTCTGTTCACAATGTATCTAAATAAAACAAATGGTGTTCTTGCTCTTTCTGTCTGTTTCCCAATCTGTTTGGATAGTAGCCACCATCCCACAGCCAACGATAATATCTGACACTTCCTGACATCATGAAAGCCACCATCTGTCTATCACCAAAACCCTGTACTTTTTAAAGACTACTTGGCTTGATCCTTAATGAAGCTTCGAGTTGAATGCACAGATCACTTTAGAAGGAATACAGGGAATAATTGACACAAGGTATCTGTATAAAATCACGTTCTCATTAGATTCCATTTGAAAACATAAAATGAAATATTAAGGCCCCTTTCAGGCAGAAAAAGCATGGTTTACTTTCAATTGTGTTTCATTTCCGATTTGCCTGTGAAAGTTTAGACAGTGTTGAACACCAGGAATAAACCTAAACTAAAGCCTAAGCTTTAAATTCAATATTTTCAGTCTTGTAAAATTAAACAGTTAGACATGACTTTGCAGTTTGTATACTTGAGCTATGAAAAAAGAAGAAAATCCATCAATTATTTTCCCAAGGCTTGAGAAAATCATGCCATTTAAAACTGAATCAACTTCTTCTTTAACACCTGAACGATTATCCAGGAAACAAAAGAAGGTTCTGTATGTCTTCACTTGTAAATGTCACAGGTGAACACAAACAACCCTGTGCTGGCAATGTCAAGTCACTCTTTGTTTTATTAAACTGTCGTACCTCTATGTGTGCAACAAGGGAATTCGTTAACAGGGGAGACTGCGGAAAAATATAATAATTCCTAGGTGATATTAAGTTCTCTCAGAAAAAGTGAAGCCTTCCAGGGAGAAGACAGAATAACAAGTTTCATACACAACTTTCTTAACTGCACTCCAATGTTGTGATTTGTGACATTGATTTCACACTAATGTCTTTCTTTTCTCTCCTTACTCCAATGTTGTCCTGTGGTTCCTTTTAACAATCTCATAAATCCAAATTTTGTGAAGTCATAGATATTTATCTGATAGTCAAAAACGTGTATGTATGTAGAATACACACTATATTCACTTATACATGTATATGTGTGTATGTGTGCATGTATGTATACAGGAAAGAGAATGAGAGCGCTATAGAGGCAGACACAGAGGAACGACGTGTGTGTGTCTATGTGTCAGTGTGTGTATGTTTAGATCAGCCATAAGTTTATATCTTAAACTGGGGGAAAGATATGTATAAAGTTCTGTTACAAAGTCCTTGTGAGAGTTGAAGTTGCATTTCTCCAGAAAAAAATAGCTTGGCAAAATAAGATTTATTATGTGCTTATGCTATGCCAGGTACATGGTCATGCACTTCATAATTGTCATTTCATTTAATTATATTTGTTGGGCACTGTTACTATCCCACTGTTTTGAAGAGGTAATTGAGGCTTATAGATGATAACTTATCTATAAGTGATAGATACTGGATTGAAATCAAAATGGTGTGATTCAATGCCTGTGCTCTCTCCCACCACCACTGTATAGTACCCCTTGCTTAGACTGTGTACCCTGATACAGTCTCTAGCTATGAAGATTATAAAACTTGGCACAGTAGGGAAAAGGGGGAAAGTGGACATCAAAATATCTTCATCCACATGAGTGACAGCCTTCCAAATCATCATCATGAAAGTCTAAGCACTTATTTTTCCAATTTAGTTGATGTTTTGGAAGGGCAAGTGACTCTAAGCCATTTTATCAGCTTTAAAAGAAAAGATCATGTTGCATTTTGCCCCCATATTGGATATATAGAACAAGCCCCACCTTAACTGAAAAGCAGCCTCATTGCTATTCCTTGCCTGTCCACTCTACATCACTATGTTTTCAGATGGACAGTGAAGAATGAATTATCCACTTGAAATAACAGTGAGGAGGCAGAATGATTCACTTGAGTAGATAGTCTATCATAACACTAGACTCTTACTCCACTCAACGCACTGTGATCCTTAAAACCAACAGATGCTTGGGGAGCTATATTCAACATGTTATCCAAGGTTCTTCCTAAGAACCTTGTCATGGAAATAGCTGTCATTTTTTTCTCCAAAACTAGTTCAGAATAAAGGGTATATCTTCGTATCACTGAGTCTTCTACTTTCTGCTTGTCACCTAACCTATTGAAAAAAGAAACATAAAAATATACACCCCTGAGCTGAAACATTAGCAAAACCTGCAGCTAGTCCTTTTACTGTGTGTGTGTGTCTTGAATTGTACTGGGACTCTCCATAGACATTTGATTTTATTCATTAGTTTAATAACATTTAATTGCTTCTCATTTGTTACATGCAAACACATTCATTTCATGTCACACTTCCCTCTACTAGAGAATTCAGGCTCATGTTTTGCAACCTGGAGATGGGGCATTGTAGTTTTTAGAATAGAAATAACATCAGAAAAAAATGAGAGCAGGTTGTTTAAATAAAAAGTGAATAAATTATTGAGACCAGCTGTTTGGATTTGGAAAGAACTTTTCTGTGTTGATTAAAACCTCTTAATTTGTTTTCTGCTGTGCAAGAGCAGGGTGTAAATAAGTTGGAACCAGAATGCCCTTCTCTGTCAAAACTACTTGGTCCAGCCCAAAAAAATATGGCCACCTCAGAATGTCTTAATCTTTAGAATAATGTAGGAAAGTAGGGGTTTTTTTACTTTAAAAAGATTCATAATGTTAATGAAAAATATATTTGACATTTTTAAACAATAAAAAAATTTCCAGAGATTACAACATACATATCCTACAGTTAAAAAGAAAGAAATGAAATGAAGCTAAACTAATAAATACATAAATAAATAAATAAATAATACCATAAGGAATTAAATAAAAAGTGACTGCTAATATTTGCCCATCATCATCCTTTATATCCTCACCCTTTAAATCTTAATACTTCTTTCTACATAGATTTATTATGTTTAGGTTTTTATTAATTCTAGTCTACAAAATGTCTTTAAATAAATGTATAAAATACCAGTGTCTAAGTATTTATTATAAGAAGTATCTTAAGAGATTCTCATTTATATATATAATATCATAAACTTGACCTTTCTAGCATTCTTTTAAAAAATAATACATAATGGATGATATTTAAATAAAGGTTTTGTGAATATAAACTGAAAGCAATAACCTTTCTTTATACTAAATTACTATAGAGTTATCATTCATAGAGCATGACTTTACTTGTTTAAAATTTTTTTAAAACATAAAAAGCAGAATGATTTTTTAGCCTATTGATGAAAATGGTTTTAAACTTTATACCATAGTAATTATTGTCAATTTTTGCTTCTATAACATTTTTCAATGGTATGCTCACAAGATAAAATACAAAAATTGGTTTCCACAGAGATCTCCTGGAAAAAGCCCTATACCTAATATTCTTGTTTGGCGGAAGAAACTAGGAAAAACATCTGTCATCTCCTCACTAGGTTTTTTTTTTTTTTTTTTTTTTTTTTTCTACTAAGCTGTTGTACAGAAGCCATTTATTGAGTATGCAGGCTATTTTAACAGTGCCTTGCAGTATAAGGGTGGGCTAGAGAAAAGAAGAAAGAGAGAAAAAGCATTCATTATTCATAAATATTATTCAACATAAACAGCCTCAAAGATATTTGTAGAAATACCTAGGGTATAGGGAGCTGTGTTGTGGGCTGTATAACTTTCATTAGTTATGCAAATTTACCCAGGCAAGTTAAATGAAAAAAAAAAAAGAGTGCATTAAGAATGTTTATCACATTTGAAAATATGACCTAGCTTTAATATAGTACAGTACTCTTCTGGACATCTATACTTAGACTTCTTAATCACAGGTAGCAAGTAGAAAAGTAAGTACTTTATAGAAAAATACAAGTGCTGGTTTCACTGCTTTCAAGGAACCTAGATAAATGTAACAACGTTAAAGGTAAAAAATAAAAAAGGTACACTATTGTACAATATATACATGTTTATTGCTGGGCATTTAAGAAAATATAGACGACCAAAAGGATAACAGAAAAAGGCTCATAAAACATAAAATATAGGTTTTAGTGTACATTCTTCTAGGGTTTTTCTTTTCTGTAAATTCTCTGAAAAAAGATATATGATCTTAATGGAACATAAATCACAAGGATACGTATCTGTCTGTATATATCTGCTTGACCCAATGTGTCCAAAGAAATCTGTTAATTTTGTCTCTGGATAGGCAACTTATCTTTACCATGTTCAATAATTTTATCCTTTAATGAAATTAATGCATATTTCAGTGATTCTAAAGAAAATGTCAGTAGTAGAGCATTGATTCAATAGTTCTTTATCATTATTTTCTAACTGAAAATTTCTTATTTTTCTCATTGGAATATCTGTCTTCATTTCTCTACTCAAAAATCATAGCATTCTGTCAAAACTCAATTTGAGTCACATATCCTCTATAAAACCTTTCTTTAAGCATTGTCCTAGTTTCCTGTGACATCTTGATTTGTGTATGTGTGTGTCTGTGTGTATTTTTGTTGTTTTGTTTTGTCTTTTGGCTTCCTAGCATGTGGTAAGGACTCTGACAATGTTACTGTTAATGCCACGATGACAATTTCAGGTTTTTTTTCCAGGTTCCCAATTTATTTTATCGTTTCTCAGCCTCACAGTCTTAGGTTTATTTGCCCACAGAATGACTAATTTCTACTTGTAGGGTTTTTTTATTTTCAAAATTTAAAAAGAAAATCTCTTTTTTACAACCAAATCAATTACAAAGTTTAAGTTACGTGGTAACATACAGTTTAAATCTATCATGCAAAACTTTATTGGCTTTCTTAGCCTAACAGGTTTCTGTCACCATTGTTTTAATACTCTTTATCCAGAGCTATACATAATAAACAGTAATAAAAAAAGTTCAAAGACATTATGTATTTAGCTTGTCCCCAAATAAGGAAAATCTGAAAGATAGAAGAGCATAATGACTCTTTTGACATTTCCTCATTAACCTTATAAAAATATAAGCTTTATACACTTTTGAATTGATTTCACAACTTATCAATGATTTTCTAAATATAGCCATGTATGTTTTCCATGGAACTGTATTAAAAACCCCTTGCTATTTTAATCTAAATAATTCAATAACCTTGTAACACTACAAAATAAACAGATAACTTATTATAATGAGATGATGATGATGACTTTTATAGGTTGTGGCATGATCATTATAGAAATTATTACACTTTATACCTTACACCTTACTGCTAAGAAATTTATTTATTTATTTATTTTTTATTTTTATTTTTTTTTGAGACAGAGTCTCGCTCTGTCGCCCAGGCTGGAGTGCAGTGGCGCAATCTCGGCTCACTGCAAGCTCCGCCTCCCGGGTTCACGCCATTCTCCTGCCTCAGCCTCCCGAGTAGCTGGGACTACAGGCGCCCGCCACCGCACCCGGCTAATTTTTTGTATTTTTAGTAGAGACGGGGTTTCACCGTGTTAGCCAGGATGGTCTCGATCTCCTGACTCGTGATCCGCCTGCCTCGGCCTCCCAAAGTGCTGGGATTACAGGCGTGAGCCACCGCGCCCGGCCTGCTAAGAAATTTAAAACAAACTAGCATACAAAGTAAAATGTTGTAATTTAACTTAAATGTACTCAAAGATGGAATAAATAAATAATGTATGTATGTCTATAAAATCTTTGGCATTGATTTTTTTGAAAAAATCTTTTCAACAAGTAGATTGAATATCAGAGGTTTTTAATCACGTGTATGCAACAGGTGTTTGTGCTATTATTCTTAAAGAGATAAATGAAACTCTGATTTCAGAGCTGCAGTCAAAATACTGCATCTTGCAAAGTGCATATCACAATTTTAAGTTTCTACAATGTTTTATATTACTTGATTTATATTACGTGAAATACATGGGGGAAGTTCCTTTGCAAATTTTACCTCTCCTAGTATTTTTCTTCCTCAAATACTGTTCCATTTTATAAATCAAAACGATTGCACTGTGGACATCTGAATGCAGACACTCTCATTTGCAAGAAACTACATTTACAAAAACAAAACGCCAGGAAATGTGAGAGGGAAAAGAGCTGCCACCCAGAATCCTGTAGCTAAGCAACGGGATGTCTTCTCTTCAGTAACCAAATTATCCAATCACCCACTGTGGGCCCCAGAGCTCTATAGGATTTCCATCGTTTGACTTTAACTTAAGCCATTTCTGGGCTCTTTAACCTCAGGCAATCAACCGTATGTTGTCAAGTTTATGGGGTATGAATTTCCATCTCAAAATTGGTCACAGCAGTCCTTCTGGAGGTTCTAGTCTCTAACAAACCATCTTATGGAATACTTAGTAGAACTGATCAAAATAACATGAATGAAACAATATAGGTATTCATGAATAAGAGCAGCTACAATGAATGAGGATTGATTATAAGTAAGATGAGTTATTCTTCAAAGTCCCAATGAATTTCTTTCCACATGGAGATTTTCCAGTGTTAAACATAAGAAAGGGTGCTTATTCCTATAATAATAAATGTATGTATTAGTGACATAATTGCTTGTAATAGCCCACCAATTAAATTATTTTCTAAGAGAAAGCACCCTAACGAAGCTCTCATGGTTTGTTTTTTGGTTTTTTGTTTGTGTTGTTGTTGTTGTTGTTGTTGTTTTTAGTTCTGGAAAATACCTTTAGAAATGTATACATATGCCAGACACCTAGGACTTCTGGAACCTGGCAAACCACCTTTTTTTAGGAACAATGCCATCATAACAGATGGGTGTTAGTGTAGGCATGCCAGGGAATCAAAATGTACATCACGTTCCACTACAAGGGGGCAGAATCTCATCCAGAAATACCCGTCTGTGCCACTGGCTAAAGGAATATTCCATTGCAACTCTACCTTAGAGCCAGCACTTAAAACGATAATTTCTAAAGCCATAAAACAGATTCCCCTCCCCCACACTTTTTTGGCTTTTGAGTGTAAGGATTCACATTCTACTGGGAAAAGTAGAATGGGAGCCATTGAAATGAAAGTTTAAGCAGCAAAAATGCTATTATGGCCCATTTCATTTTTCAGCTGAATGGCTTACCTAAATAGAAAATCCATTTTTTGTGGATGCAGGCATATAATTTCTGTTAAATAGAACCTGGGAGGTCCTTTCTGACTTAACAATTATTTCGAAGTATTTTTTTCCACTTTTTGGAACGTGTAGAAATCCATTTTAAATTGAGAATAGTTTCACTAGAACTGCCCTACTGAACAGTTATACTGACAGCCATAACTAAATTGATTGCACAGAACCCATCCTTTGGTGCAAGGATGTTCACCAACTGCAGTTTTAAATAAGCTATTTGCAGAGGTTCTGGCTTTGACTGGAGTATAACAGAAACATTTCCTGAAATAATAGAAGTTTTGAGCCTTTATATTGTTGGTTTCCTGTCTGCCTTGAATATATGAATTCGTAACAACTACCAAAGCAATCTTTCATTTTTTTTTTCTTTTTTTGAGACCGAGTCTTGCGCTGTAGCCCAGGCTGGAGTGCAGTGGTGCAATCTCCACTCACTGCAAGCTCCGCCTCCCGGGTTCACGCCATTTTCCTGCCTCAGCCTCCCGAGTAGCTGGGACTACAGGAGCCCGCCACCACGCCCGGCTAATTTTTTGTATTTTTAGTAGAGACGGTGTTTCACCATGTTAGCCAGGATGGTCTTGATCTCCTGACCTCGTGATCTGCCCGCCTCGGCCTCCCAAAGTGCTGGGATTACAGGCGTGAGCCACCGCGCCAGGCCACAGTCTTTCATTTTTATAATAAATCATTCATGTGTAATTGGTTTTATTCTGATCATGATGCTGAAACTAAATGTTTTGGTCTTGGGTGATAATGGAAGCTTAAAGGTAATATCAACCACAAAGACAGTTTTTAAATGTTTGGCCTGAATATTATCAGCTTAAAATTTGCACTATTCTATACCTGTTTCCCTTACAAATCAATTACTAGTATATTACATTTCATTGGATATGAATAATAAATATTTTCATTAAATTACTTTAAGAGATCATCAATTAATATACATTTCCTAATAATTATTAACATAAACACTTTTTAAGATGTATTTTAATGCAAACTAAAGACCTTTAGATACATTCTGAGTCACAGAATAATATCAAGAAGCATTATAATTTTATGTCAATCCCCAGAAATCGTATAGCCTTAAAGATGACTTTTTAAATTTGTGATTTTTTTTCTTTTAGTTCTGCAGGATTATTTTTTGTTCTTATTGTTGTTAATAAGGAATAACATCTCTTTTCATAATTATAGCAACAAAGTTTAGTTAAACAAATTCATCAGATTTTAGTAAATGATAGCATTCTAACTCTCAAAACAGTTATACCTAAATATATTTGGTACATGTTGTAAAACTATATTTATTGTCTCAAGAGAAAATGAAATCTGGTTATTAAGATATATCAAGACTCTCCACTTTTTAAATTAAGAATAAATTATTGCCGGTGGAATTTCCAAAACTAATACTTCACCCATCAACCTAATTAGTAATTAAATATATCAATAGCATTGAAAAGAAGAGTGGCATATTAGTTAAGATGCATGAACTATATAAAGGTACAATTCTCTTTTTAAATGCACATATCCCAACAAAATTTCTTTCACAATATGGCTATAAAATCATATGGTGATTAACAACTGTAAAACTAGACAAAATTTTTTCATTGTTTTCAGAATATATTACTCCTTTTGGTAAACTGCTGTGGAAAAAAAAGTGCAGCTGTCACATACACAAAGTTATCTCCCATTGGCTATGAGAATTATCTAAATGTTACTAGCTTTCATTTGCTCTTGTCATTTGCAAATGTGCCAAATCGACTAGCCTTTCTATTAAAATAAAGACTACCTTAGCCAAACAAGAAATTGGACAGATTCTCAGCTTTGTCTGCAAACATGTAGAGGAAAAATACACTAATGGAAGCAGCATGATTCTTCATTATGGACCCCTCCAGGTCTTGAAAATCATCCAAGGAGCTATGTCATCAAATGTTGAAAATCTTCCAAGGATCCCTTCACACACACCCTTTTTAAGTGGTGAGTTCCAATCAAATGTTTTTTCCATTGAACATGGAGAGAGGGGTTTCTGACATTAGGCCCATTTTCTAAATCTTGCCCAAGTTCTATCTGAGCATTGACAAAAGATCCAATATAATATTGTTGTCACTTTTTAAGGATGGAAGAACACCTCCAAGGAAGAAGCAACTTATTGTCATGATTTTCAAGGACACATCTTGCCTATTATTTGATGGTGAATTCTGTCTTTGTTTATGTGTATATGTGTGTGTGTGTGTGTGTGTGTGTGTACACATATGTACACATGTATATGTATTTATATATTTCCTTCAGCCTTGAAGAATGGGATTATTCCAAGGTCTCTTTCTGTCAAGCATCCCTTCACACTTATACAGACATCATAGACGTCACCTTTTTTACTACAAATATATTTCCAAATAGGAGCCTTCAGGATATGAAAAAATTTTGCCAACAAGACATAACTCCCAATTTTATTGCTTTTATTTTGAAGTTGCATTTGTGTCAAGTACTGTAATGCATTTTAAGCACCAGATAAATAATATAGTATTTATCCATATACAGCAGAATATTATGAACTATCCATTATAATGTTTATTTATATACATTCAAGTAGTTTCTACTTATTCCCTACTTTTCTAAATGAAATTAATCAAATAATAAAAATTGGAATAGGAAAGGAAAATTATGAAATTATACATCATAAGTTAAAAAATTGAACTTGAGATAGAGTCGCTGGACACAAAAGAGCAGTTTGCAAGTGTCCTGAGATCATAGCAAGAGAACTTAGGCTCTGGATAGACCCAAAAGTGCTAATGTCTATAATGTCAGAATACATATTCTCAAGGAAAGAGTAAAGCCATCAGTATTGTCTCAAAGTCACTTCCAGAACCATAGTGTGCCTCTCATTTGGTTGCCTTTGCTTTTTGGTAGCAATTTGCTCTTCAGAATCTTAAACCACCGTGGTACTTCAAATTTGCATAAGTTGCTTTTCTGCTCCTATGTAAGAGTGTCCAGGTAACAAGTTTTGACAGAGGTTTTAGAGCATCCAGCTGAGCACAGGTAAATTAATCAATTTTGCATGAGATGACATTTGGAAGATGAAAGTATTCAAGATTGACAAGAATGAAGCAAATATAGTATCCAAGACAAAAGACTAAGCCATTGGTGGAATAAGGTTATCTTTAAGATACCTGCTAAAATTGGTGATTAAAAACTTTTTCTTTAAAATTTGGGAAGTCATGGTAAGATATCTTTTTTCTTTAACATGGCTTAATTCATATCCTTAGTAGTATAATTAGTCATTTGGAGCTTGTATTTCACCTTTGAGGATTATTCAGAGTAAAAGCTATGGAAATTTAGAAAATTGTGACAAAAAGAAAATATGAGTCAGAATCCCACTGCCCCAGCACAACTACTTTGATATACTTGCTTTCATTCTCATGTTTTATATGGTTGTAATCATATTATGTTGATGTCTGAATCTTTTTTTCTACTTACTATCAAAATCGTTTAACATTTTGCTCATTTTTTGCAATGATGCTTTTTAATGACTGCGTAATATTCTATTAAGTGAATATGCCACTGGAAATTAAATAATCACTTTTTCATATTGTTTAACATTTAGCTTTTATAAATAACAGACTTGTCAGTAATTGAATTTCCTTCCTCATTTTTTAAAACTAAAATTTTTGTTTGGGAATAATTTTAAATTTATAGAAAAATGGCAAAGAGAGTAGAAAGAGCTCTCTATCCACTCCTCACCTGAACTTCAGTTACTCCTAATATTATCAGATTACATTTTCAGGGTTCATTTGTCAAAACTAAAAAAAACCAACATTGGGACATTAATATTAACATTAAACTCCATACATTATTAGAATTTCACCAGTTTCTCCAAATAATTTATTTTTAATGGTGCTGTATATCGATAAGGAAGAAAAAGTAATTAGACCATGATTAAAGCTACTAGAAGACAAAAATGGCCTTTCAGGTTATTTTGATCAGTTTTTATGTTGCTTATCAAAAGATCAATAATCACCATTACTTTTTAAGGCCAGATATTTTTATTCTAAAAATCTAATAATTAGTAAAAAGAAATAGGTACTATTAAATAAACTTTAAAAGTACAAACAGATATGTTCCTATTCAAATTCAAATTTCTAAAATGTTATCTAGGAAAAAATATTCAGCGATATGTGAATACATTTTGGCGTATGTTTGTGCAGATGGGCAATCTTTATTAAATCCCAATTACTTGCTCAACCCTCTTCCAGGCACTGCAAAAGGAAAATAAAATATATCTAAAATATTTGACTCTTCTCTCAGAAGCTTAAAAATCTGAAAGCCATCAAACGATACTATTCTCAAAGATACAATATATACTAAAAAAGATGTAGACAAAGTATGTTACAGAAAAAGGAAAATTTTTACCAGAATTTCTGAATTTTCTTTGGAGTTATGTTAACAATTACTAATAATTGTCAAGTTATCGAATGCTTACTGTGTGACATAAATTGCTGGGCAATTTATTTACTCTCCAAACAACTGACAACATATAGCTCTACGAAAACAGCTAATTCAGTCCCCCCAGTTCAGTGAATTGCAGGTCTTGGTGCAAATTTCTGGATCAGAATAAAAACTGGTGGGCCCCAGGAAGATGCATCTGACAGAAAAATAATAATGACTATTATTTATTGAGCACTTATTCTGTCCCAGGAATGTTTTTATGTACTTCTCATGTATTTACTAATATAATCCTCTTGACAATCCTGTGATGCAAGATCTACTATTAGCTTCATTTAATGTTGAAGAAACTGAATCACAGAAAGTTACGTAATTGTCCAAGGATGCTACAGTAGTAAGTAGAGGAGTCGGAATTCAAACCAAGGCTGTCTGATTCTAGAGACTGGGCCCATGACTATCCCTCATGCTGCAGAGAAGAAACTGGGAGGTGGGGGAACTTAGAGGGAAGAAGCCGTCAGACAAAAGGGAAATGAAATTAATTGACTAAGTTCAAGAGATCTATTGTTCAACATGGTGACTACAGTTAATAACAATGTGAGAAATTAATTGGCTGAAATGAAGTAGATGCCTTTGAAATGTAGGTAAAAATGATTAGATTTGAGACAAATGTATACAAAATTATATCTAACTTTCACAATAATATCATAGTCAATAGAAAATTAGAATGCTACTTTGATCATGTAAAGCCTTGGGTTTAAAATTACATGGATTCTCCTTCTGTTTCATATGTCTTCTCTTGATTTAGCCTGTTTTTTGTTTCTCTTAAAGAGATGGGGGTCCTGCTATGTTGCACAGACTGGCCTTGAACTTCTGGCCTCAAAGAGATCCTTCCACCTCAGCCTCCAGAATAGCTGGGACTATAGGAATGCACCACTGCACCTGGCCTGGCCTGTTTTTATAGTATTAACAAACAAAAGATATACACTTTACCATTTTCACTTGTAGCCAAATAATGTAACAGCAATTACAGACATTAATTTAACTAACCTTAGATCTAGTTTCACATGTTCATAACATCTTTCCTTTTGTTTTTAATGTGTTTTCCAGGCCATTTTGAAAATACTCACTGTATCTATGTTTTAAATTCTGTCCATTTGGTCAGAATCTAAATAGTTGTTTTTGGAGCCCCCTTCCCCTTGGAACATTCTTCACCATTTAATCTTTCAGTGCCTATGCAGTGCTAGCCATTTCTGTGGATCCACAAGGCAAGTAGTTAAAGGTATGATCCTATCACTTGCCCAGGTTTACCCAGAAAACTGACAAATTGTCAGTTTGCCACTTGACAATTCTCATGATATAAAAAACAAAGGAAGCTTTAAAGCACCAGGCTCCACCATCAAGGCACTCTGTTTTCTTTTTGTTTTTAATTTAAATTTCGATTTTCTGATCTGGCTGCTTAGGTTTGCAATAGTAATCAGGTATTTGTCAAAGTTTTTCTTAGTATTATGCTAATTTCAAATAATTTTTAGTTATGTTCAACGTTTTTCCTATTATTTTTATTAAGAAGCTGAAAAGGGATGTTTTTAATAGTATCTAATGTTTAAATAGCCCAAATTTTATTTTCTTGTCTCTGCAATGTTCAGAAAAGTAGAACACATCATTATGCATGCAATACTTCTCCGTCAGTATCACTGAAGCTCATATTTACTGAGCAGGTAAAATATGTTTTACAGATACTAATTTAATCCTCACAATAACCCTTTCAGGTAACTACTATTTTCATCCGATTTTTCAGATTAAGCTATAAACTGAGGTACTGAGGTAAAGTGAAGTGCCAAAAATTACATATCTATTACCTTATAGAGCCAGACTTTAATGCAGACATTTTGATTCCACAACCCAATAGTTAAATATATCATAATCATTTTACTCAATGTGTAACAGAAGGAAGTTCCTTGATTAATATATTGATTATTGAAATAATTTACAAAAGTATACAGACAGTAAACATTATGCGCACATTTAGAGAGAGAGTGGGAGAGTTCAAACTTTTCCGAAACTCACAGATGTTGAAACTCGACTTGATTCATAGCCAACGTTATATTTTTTCAATTGCCCAGTTGTTTGTCTAACCTAGCATCCCTGTAAAGCCACTATCATAGGAACCACTGTGAAAGGTGTTATCCAAATGCATCAATGGGTTTATAATGCTCTCAGTGTTTACTTAAAAATGATAAACAAATTTGATTCCGTAAGTACGATCTCATCTGTTAATATTTCACTTTTAGTGGTCTTTATAGGGGCACATTTATTGCTTGAGTATTTGTGAAGCTAGTTCGAAAAAAATATATTGCATGTAAGTTAAAGTGTCGTCTAGTGTGCATATTGCTTCAAAGACATCAAATGCTGCTTGTGTGTATGTGAAACACATCTGGGATTTATTGATAGTTTATTTTTTTTTCAGGTAACTGTCATCCTATATGCTGTTCTACTTATTTTTATTGATAGATTCTGAGGTTAAAATAAAATAAAATCTGTTTACTATTTAGAACATGGTTCAATGAATGAATATATTATTCTGTTGTATTTTCTCTTAATGTAATCAGCCAAAAACTACAAATCAAAAAGTGTTTGCTCGTGGGGTATTGTTTTGCTTCTAAATTTCCCGGTAATCTAGATACAGGCAATAGGCAACTGTAATAAAAATTAGTAGTAAAAGATAGTTTTCAGAGTTGAACTAACTAGAACACTGTATTTCATACCAGGTCCCTGGAGGCAGGACTTCCACAGAATAGATCATCTACAATAAAAGTCTTTAGAGTATTCTTGCTAGTGATGGCACAAGGAGACGCTTTAGTAAACCTTTGAAATCAAATTATTTTGGCTCCGACAATAAGCAGTTTTAAAACATTGGGCAAATCATTGAGTATTTTAAAATCTTCATGATTCTTTTAAATCTTAGTTTCTTATTTACATAATGGTAATAAAACTGAAAGGCAGGTGTAAAGATGTAATGAAATCATACATGTGAAATGCCTAGCCAAATGTTATTTCCTGGAAATTAGGAAATATTCCACATCCTGGAAATTCCTAAATGTTCAATATCCTGCAAATTAGGAGCTGGGGTATTAAAATGAAGATGACAATATTAGCTGCCATTGCTTGAGCTTAAGTTATTGCTCTGTTCTTTCTTAGCTGTGTGACCTGAGGATTTTATAGCCCTCAGAAGAGTGTTCAATAAGATCAACACCCAACAATGTCACTACTTCTCCGAGTTTTACTCATTACCAACAAACCCATCCCAACATCTCCTGTCCCTCTCCCTGTCCTCTGGCCAGTTTTTTCTTCTTCTCCCTTTCCAGAACAGCAACAAAAAGATACAAACTAAAACACAGAAAATTGCCCTATTCCCCCAAACACAGTCCAACCCTGGCAGTTGTGCCTCATCAACAAAAGTTGTGCAATTGTAATCTCTTATAATTCGTTCTCTTCTAGCCAGATGTTTTATTTGGTGTCACCACTGGACAGATCAAGTAAAAACAATACTTACAATCCAGGCTGATGGCCTAGGAAACAAACATCACATGACTTACAATTAGAGAGTTTAACAATTGGAAAACTGATGCCAACTTGTAAAGAAATGCATAACTACTGAATACTATTTGACAATGCATTCTTTAAAACAAATCTTTCCAAATCTGTCCACTTCAGCTTCAGCTTTTATTTTTCAAAGCACAATATTCTTACACATAACCTTGAAAAAGAAAAGATGGGCCACAGTATCTGTTTATTTAAGAGAAGTTAAATGGTGCATGTAACATCTCTGTTACACAGTATGCAACAGTGACTGACTTTAGCCTTTAAATTGCATTTGTCATTTGTTTTGACTGCAAAGTGATCTATACTTATTTATGGTGGTTTACAGCAGATTATGCCCTTCAGTTTTTAACTAACACCAAAAAATAAAGACATTGCAGTAAAACAAAGAAAGCCTCCGTTAGCCAAATACCAAAGCGAGAGTTAGCCTACAACTTCTAGCATTACAAACATTTAGAGAGAACATAACGCTAAAAGGTGCCTGCTGGATTTTTCCATTACTTGCTCTCTTTCTTTCTTCATACTTATTGGAAAAAGTGTAAGCTTTGATTCAGCTTGTATAAGTACAAATCCCAGCTCCGTTGCTTAATAATTTTGTGGCAGTTGGCTAAATAACCTGTCTATGCCTCAGATTCCTTATCTATAAAATGGAAATAGCAATTACAGTAACTTTCTGAGAAAACTGTGTAGAGGATTAAATGAGATAATACATGTAAAGTTTTTAAACAATAATTGAGATACAGTAAGTGCTCATTAGATGTTAGTTATTAACACCTTAAATAATAGTTCTTTTAAAAAATGTGTGCTGTCTATTCAACATGGAAACTTACCTACCTTGCAAGGGCAAGAGAAGAGCAATGAATTAAACCACCAGGAAACGTCAACAACGTAATTCTTGGTACTCTTAACCAAAAGTTCAATTTAGTTCTCTCTTCTAAAGTCATAACAGAGTGGCAGGAGTCAAATGAATAACTCAGAAAGATCCCTCTGGTGGCATTTGAACAACAATATGAAATTAATCTCATAAATAAATATAAAATTATGTCAACAATAAAAAAGAAAGATGATGAGGATCTAAATGCAGACAGCAGCCTTAATTATGGAAAGAATGGGAGAAATATGAAAAGAATAAAAGGGACAGACTACACAAATATATCACTAATATAACATGGGTGGTACCAAATAAATTCAATTATATTGTTATTTTTAAAGCTTTCCAGAGCAGGAACCCATCTTATTTGCTCTAGTGCATAATTCATACAATAATCATTATTAGTCCAAAATGTATCTCAATTCACACTTTTTAAAGACTTATCATATGTTGCATTAAAGAGGGTGCAAAGGATGCTTAGAGCTGGTAAAATATGATTAGCTTTATTAGTATATCAGGCTAAACTACCCATATGTTAATCAATATATTTATGCTAATTGCCAATTTTCATGTCTCGCAACAAAGGTGCAAATTGTGGCATCATCTGACCTTCAAGGCACACATAATACCAGTGATGCTTTTTTTTTTCTTACTAAGTTGTGCAACTGCTAAAATTAATTGTATCCCAGGGCTGTTATATTATGCATGAATTGTCACCCAAATGAAGGACAATGTTTGAGAGGGAGTGGAAGAATAGGGATTTAGATGTGTTCTCAGTGAATGCTGCCAGCTACATGACAACTGACATAATACCCAATTACAAGATCACTAATTAAAGCTATCAAACCAAGCCTGTGCAATTTTTGCCCATCACTAGGATTTTCAACTTTAGCTTCTGAATTTTCCTTCAACAATTAGAAAAAAATCCTTTTCTAAGTGGTTTTTCCCAATACTCTGAAACTAGGATTTATCATTTGATGAGTCAGAAAATATTGTAATTTTGCTATGCCCAATTCTAACATGTAACGACATAGCAACAATATGCTTTGATTTTATCTTTCCTGTTTCAGAACTCAAAAAGAGCTAAGAAAGTCAGATACATGTTTCCTCTTTTAAGACTGAAGCAATGAAAGTGAAATCTCTAAAGTCTGATTTCATGAGGAATGCAAGGACATATTATGGAGGAAAGAGCCTTACCAGTATACTATTTATTATCTTCTTTATTGGAAAAAAAATTAGTTAAAAGTATAGCTTTGTATCTATTTTGTTCAGAAACAAGATGAACATTATGGCTCAAGGTTTTCCGTATGCAAAGTAGAGTCAACTTTTATTCCACAAGATAATCTTCAGGGAATATCTTAATCGTTTGGATGAAAATTTTAGAAATGTGTATAAAAATATATATACATATACAGCATCATATATATTTACTTTAGTACATATATATAGATACATATATTATTTATTGTGTGTATATGTATGTGTGTGTGTGTGTGTGTGTGTGTGTGTGTGTGTGTGTAAGGTTTTCACCAAAAAGACCTACAAATTTGTTGAATATTATCTTTAGTTAAAAAAAAAAATTAGACAAATTAAATTTAACAGAGATTCACTGAGCAAAAAACAATTTGAAAATGGGGCAGCCCACGGAACCAGAATAGGCTCAAAGTGACTCCAGGGTTGCCACGTGATTGGATGACATTTACAGATGGAAAAAGGAAAGTAACATACACAAAGTGGGAGCAACGTACAGAAACATCTGGATTGGCTACATCTGGGTGTTTGCCTTAGTCGAGCCTGGTTTATACAGTTGGCTGCCTGTAGTTGACTGAAGTTCAGCTGCTGTGATTGGCTGAGGCTCAGCTGCTTGTGACGAGAGTAGGTTGCAATCTGTTTACACATCAAGTTGGGTTACAGTTTATTGTGTATGGAAAAACCTTTTGGCCAAGCCAAAATTTAACAATTTCCCCTTTTGTCAACTTCTTAATTGAAAAAGATTAAAGAAAACCTTAGGCATTGATGTCACTCTGTCACCATTGTAAATGGACTTATTTGGTCTCAAATCGCTTTGGAGAATGGCAGAACAATGGGTTTTGTAGGTGGGAACAAGGAAACCAAACAGCAGGAAGAAACGCTGGGGAGCATCAGGTCTCTTCAGATTTCTTTTTTGTAAGAGAGCAGAGGAGGTTTCCTTATGATCCTAAAATCTCCTGTTTGAGAGAGGAAAACAAAAATGGGCCTGTTTTGAGATGTATTTCCTTAAAGTTTTAGTTTTATTATGTGGCACTTAACATGAGTGACTTCATTTTTATTTGGTCTAGTCTGTTGGGGCCTAGTGCAGCAGCTCAGTCCAAAACAAGTTCACTCCAATAATTTCATTTAAAAATTCCTCCCTTTTGATCAGGATCTCATCTAGATGACAGTGACCAAAACTTAGGGCATTAGCACTACTCTCAGTTACCATCATTTTAGCTTGCCAGTCTCACTATGTCATTCATAGGTTATGGTGTCCTCATGAATGCACATTTCTTTAACTTTTTGTCTTCCAATCAAAGAATGTCTATTTAACATTCTACAGAAGGCTGCATACAAACATTTAAAACTTTTGAGAGAATACAGTGCACCAGAGAGACTATTATTATAACTATCAGAAGGACAATACCAAATATGCTGCTTAGCCAGGCTCCCCATAAACCAAACCAACTAAAATTAAATAGATGAAAGAATGTGCCAGATGAAAAGTCTACCCATTTTAACCAAGCAACCTGTTTGTTAATCCCTTGCAACCAAGTCTCTAATACCTGATGTATTCCTCCATGTGTAACAAGAAGTCTGAGCAATTGCAGATTCTTTCCGGTTCAGCTAACAAGTATTTTAGAGCAATTCTATTATTTAGTACAACTTTAACAAGAGAATGTAAAGAAGTCTGCTCTAGAACTACCTATAGTAGAATCTGCTATAGAACCTATTATGAAGGATACATCTCTAACTATTGCCTCATTTATTACATATTTACTCCAAGCCATGGAAAAGGAGTATGCCTATCCGGAAGGGTGAAGACCTCCTGACAATGTTCTCTTTAATGTATGATGTAAGATAAGAGGAGTGGACCAGTACTCTGTTTCTACTGATTTGGAGCAGCAGGGATGAATTCGAAACCCACATTTACCCTTCATCTTCAATCCAACAAGACATAATGTTGCCCATGGATTAGATGGGCTGTGAAATCCTCCATAAATAAAAGTATAACCCTTGGGTGGACACAAAGACCTATTGCTCACATGCACATTATAAGAGTTTCTGGCCAAGAGTCTGAGACAGAATTATTACAGGTTAAAATAACATTGTGGTACCATGGCATATAGCTAATTTGCAAAAAAAAACTCCATTTAAGTAAGTCTGTTTTGTGATATACTCATTGGTCCTGGCTCTGCATACCATTAAAACAGAGAATGCCAACAAGTTGGTTGAGAAATCTTACCAGTGGTACAATTCAAACAACAGTTACATTAAGGATGTTACTAAAGTAACCCACAAAGTAAATTACAGGATCCCTTAAGTCATATAAAGACCTGGGTTTGATATGACAGATTCAACACTCTGTCAAGTTACTCACAGATATTACTGATTGTGAAATTTTAATTACAGCATTCTTCTGCTGCTTTGGTTTTGATGTTTGTCTCCCTTCAAATCTCATATTGAAATTTAATCCCCAACTTTAGAGGTGCGCCTAATGGGAGGTGTTTGGGTCATAGGAGTGGATCCCTCATGAATAGATTAATGTCCTCTCGGAGGGTGTGAGAGGGAGAAATGTGATTGAGTTCTTGCTGTATTTGTTCTCATGAGTTCTGGTTGTTAAAAAGAAAACTAAAGAAAAAAAAAAGCCTGGCATCTCCCCTCTACCTCTCTCCAGCAACCTCTCTTGCCATGTGATCCCGCAGATGCTCTACTTCACTTTCTGCCATGAATGGAAGCAGCTTGAGGCCTTCACCAGGAACAGATGCTGCTGTCATGCTTTCTCTCCAGCCTACAGAACTGTGAGTCAAATAAACCCTTTTTATTTATACATTACTCAGTCTTGGATATTTTTTATAGCAACACAAAATGGACTAAGACAGAAAATTGATACCTGTAGTGGGGTATTTAAATAAAGATACCTGAAAATGTGGAAGCAGCTTTAGAACTGGGTAATGAGCAGAGGTTGGAAGAGCTCAGAGGGCTCAGAAGAAAAGAGAAAGTTTGGCACTTCTTAGAGATTGGGTAAGTGGTTGTGACCAAAGTGCTGATAGAAGTATAGATGGTGAAGAGAATGCTGAGAAGATCTCAGATAGAAATGAGAAAATGGGAACTGGAGCAAAGGTCACCCTCTTATGCCATCAAAAAGAACTTGACTGCATTGTGTCCATGCTCTAGACCTTGTGGAAGGCTGTGATGACCCAGGGTGTCTGGCAGATGACATTTCTAAGCAGCAAAGTGTTCAAGAAGTGGTGTGGCTGCTTTTTACAGCTTCCAATTAGATATGGTAGCAAAGAAATGTGTTAAAGGTGAAATTTACAATTAAAAGCAAAGCAGAGCAAAAAAAAATTTTGGAAAATTTGCAGCCTGGCCATGTGGTAAAGAAGAAAAGGTCATCTTCAAGGGAAGAATCCAGGGGTGCTGTAGAGCAACCACTTTCTAAAGAGGTTACTGTGAATAAAAGGGGGCCAGGTGCTAATAATCAAGACGGGGGAAAAAGGCCCCAAAGGCATTTCAGAAATCTTCTGAATTCTGAAGGCCACCCCTTCTATCACAAGCCAAAAGGCCTAGGAGTACAGAAGATATTCCTGGGACAGGTCTGGGACACTACTGCCCTGTGTCACCTCAGATGCTGCTCCTGCATCCCAACAACTCTGGCTCCAGCCACAACTTGGACAGCCTCAGCTACTGCTCTGGCTGACACTCCGGAGAATGCAAGCAGTAGCCTTGGCAGCAACCACGTGGTGCAAAGTCTTCAGGTGCCCAGAATGCAAGAGCCATTCTTGCATTGGCTTGGTGGCTTAAGGGATATATTGAAAAGCCTGGATACACTGGAAGAAGGCTGCTGCCACATCAGAGCAACCAAAGAGAGTCCCAACTAGGGCAGTGCCTAGTAGGGTAATAGGAGCAGTACTGCCACCCTTCAGATCCCAGAATTATAGAACCACTGCCAGCATAAAACCCTAGCCTAGGAAAGCTGTAGGCACCAGGCTCCAAACCATTAGAACAGCCACATGGACTACCCCCAGCAAAGGTAGGGGCAAGGCTGCCAGAAGTCTTAAAAACCTACCCCGCATACCAGTATGCCCAAGATGCAGGATGTGAAGTCAGTGAAGATTATTTTGGAGCTTTACAATTTAATGTCTGCCCTGCTAATTTTTGGACTTGTGTGGGGCCTTGTTACACCTTTCTTTTGGTTGCTTTCTCTGTTTCAAGATAGAAATGTTTATTCAATGCCTGTACAACCATTATATCTTGGTAGTAAATAGCTTGCTTTCTATTTTCCAGGCTCGTAGCAGGAAGAAACTTGCATTGAGTCTCAGATAAGACTTTGGACTTAGAGTTGCTTACAGTAAAAGTTAAGACTTTTGGGGACTATTGGGAAAGGCTGATTGCATTTTGCAATGTGAGAAAGGCATGAGATTTAGGGGTCAAGGAGCAGAATGCCACAGTTTAGATGTTTGTCCCCTTCAAATCTCATGTTGAAATTTGATCCTCAGTGTAGGAGATGGGGTCTAATAGGAAGTGTTTGGGTCATGGGGGTGGATCACTCATGAATAGATTAAGGTCCTCTTTGGAAGGGAGGGGGTGAGTAACTTCTCACTCTGTTCGTTCCTGTGAGAGCTGGTTGTTAGAAAGAGCCTGGCACTTCCCCTCTTCCTCTCTTTTGCTTACTCTCTCACCATGCAATCTCTGCACATGATTCCCCTTCACCTTCCACCATGAGTGGAAGCAGCCTAAGGCCCTCACCAGGAGCAGATGCTGGTGCCATGCTTCCTGTACAGCCTATAGAACCATGAGCCAAATAAAACTTCTTTCTTTACATATTACCAAGTATCAGGTATGTCTCTATAGCAACACTAAATGAACTAAGATACCTGCCAAGCAAAAGAGGTAGGCATAAGCAAAAAATTAAAAATTAAGAGAACTAAGAGTTTCATGATAGCAGAGAAGTCTTGATCCATGATCTTGGGACAGCTCCTCATGCCTAAGCTGCCTCTGCTTCTGCAAACTTCCCTGACTAGCTTTATCTTAAGGTCTCCAGTGAGTGTACAGTTCCAAGAGTCTGGAGAGGGCCTTTTGACTTGTGAGATGTGCACTGAAGGTTTGAGGCCCTGACATTTTGCTGCAGTGTGGATGGCAAGAGCAGTCTTTCTCTGAATATGTTTTTAGATGACCCAGTCTCTGGGTTCTAGATCATGAAGGGTTTGATTTTCCTCAGTTGGTGGACCAGGAAAAGCATTCCTTACCTTGTGAAAGCACACATTAGTACAATGTATTAAAGCCTTGTAGCATTTCGTGATTTTAGAGTTTAGGAGAGCAGGAAATACATGAGCTTCTATTATTAGAAACATGGGCCTTTCAGTGACTATGTCATAAGTGGTCAACTTACATGTTCTACTGAAAGTGGATCTTATTGTCATCAATCTGAAGTACCTTTGACCAAGACAATCTAGCTGATTCAGTTAGTGTTACCTAATGCTATTGTATCTGTAATACCTTATTTCTTTTCCAACTTTTCCAGTAAAATAAGTACCTCTCTTGCTGGAAATTTCTCCAAGAATATCCCATGAGGGAAGCACATTTTCTAATAACTGTTTTAATTATTGTTATACCATCAGCCTTCTTTCATGGAAAAGCTTCTATCTAACCAGAAAACATGGATTGAATCACAATTGAAAAAAATTCCTCTATAAATGTTCAAATAGACCATTAGGCAGCAGAAATGTACCTGAACTTGTGAATGTCTTCACAAAATTAAGGGTTTGACTAACCAAACGTTAGTCATAAGTAATTTTGCCAGTTTTAGAACAGTCACCACACCATATTTTTTAATATAATTTGGATCATTTTGTCTCTTTATGATGAGTCATGAAGCACATAGTTTTTAATAATGGAAGCTTTAAGTACTCAGAAGGGACCAGGTGGCTGTCCAGGCTCTCCATGAGTCCATGCTTAACACTGGATTTATATTCTCTAAAATATCAACATTGTTTCTGAAATTCAGGTTCATAGCACTGTTTATTAAATGGGTTAACACAGGTAATTTGACTTGATCATGAAGTTCACTCAAATTGCATGTCTTAGCAATTTTAGTACTGGCTGACTTAGCATGAAAATCTGCCAAAGTATTTCATTGGTATTTAATTAGTTCTTATACTGCTTGAGTTAGCAGTTTTATGAGCCAGTCAGTCTCCTCATTAGAGTTCTGGGAATTCTTACTGAGTCCAATGGTATGAACTTAAGGTTATCAGCAACCTGTGCTTGTCAGAGTCATTTCCAGTCTTTCCATGAACCTCCTTGAAGACATAACACTTTAAGATCATAATTGTTTATAAAGAGCTTTCAGAAAAAACATCAGAATTAACAATTAGCTACAGACAACAAGACTTGAAATGGTTATGGTTAAAAAGGCAATTGGCAAGGAAATTTGGTTATTTCTATGGCCCACAGTAATTTAATGTAATAACAATAATTATGACTGATAACATATCCTGAGCTTATACAATTTTGGAACATGTATTAATGACATATCTATACAACTATAACTCAAACTAAAAGGGTTAAGTATCGTTTCTTATTTGATAATACTTTCCATTTAAGTTAACATAGCATATAAATGGTTTTCATATATCTCTTTTGGATGCTCCAGGGGCCCTCTGGAACATCTCAAAGTTAGTTTGAGATCAAAAAGACTTAATTTTGATTTTAAAATTTGATTTTTGGAAGTCTACCAAATATATTAAGGGTTTAAAATACCTAACCAAAATAGGATCACATGTCACTGTAAAATAATAGTCATTTAACCGAAGTGATAATTAAAACATCTTAAAAAATAAAAACTTTTACTCTTTGATAAAGAGGAGACTGGGTTTTCCAAATAATCAAAAGACCTAATAAAGTCAGAATAAGGCACAGAATATTTGTTTCTCTTTCTCTTTTATTCTCTCTCTCTCTCTCCGTTTTTGCAGTTTACTCAAAAGGTGAATAAAAATCTTTTATTATCTCTTATTAATACAACACAAAAATCTTGCTTAAAACAGAAAGCTAAATTTTATTTTCACATTAATTTTCTTTTGATATTAAGGCTCAATTTTTAAAACTCTTACAACGAATTTATTTATCCTTAGTTTAACCACACAAGATTTTAACTTTTTTTCCTTTTTTAAACTTTCTATGTCCATTCAGTTTTATCTATATCATTTTTTATTTGTTTATTCTGAAGCAATGTTTAAATAATGTCTGAGATAAAATTACTTTAAAAGAAAATACACTTTTATATCTCCTTTATAACCTTTCTCACCAAAAACATATTTTTCCTTTTTTATTATATATTTTGCATACAGAATTGTTAACCTTATTTTTAGTAGTTTTAATTGTATACATTAATTACAATTTTAACTCTTAGTAACTTTAATTTCCAGTGAAGAACCTAGAAAATAAGCAATTTGAACTGTTTTGTAACAGTATTTGTAGATGAAAGCTATTACGTAATTTTGAGAAATATATGTTTAATCAGTGTTTTATGTTGATTAATAAACCCAAATATATTTAGCTTCTCTATATCATATAAAAACATGTTAAAATATATAAACTTAAAGTTATTCTTAATAATTAATGTTTCAGTATTTTAACTTACTTAGAAATGACTCAGATATTTAATAAGTATTACTTAATTTAACATGACTTTAAGATTTTAAATTACTGAAAAATATTTTTGAAACTATGACAAGTTCATTTATAAACTTTTATGCCATTTACATTCAGATAATTTACTCATTCCTAAGAATTAAGCATGGATTGCTCATTAAACTAAGCTAGTCATTGAAGAAGCTCTGGAAATACCACCCTAAAATATGTCATTTTATGATACTATTGCTATGAATAGGTAAGCAAAGCAAGGCTTTTTTAATTCCCTGTACCTATTTAAAGACAGATTTTCCAAAGAAACTCAATTGTCATTAATTCTCTTTCCAGGGAGATCCAGCAATGAGGGAAGATTAATTTTTATCACTGGAAAGGAGACTTTGTTATACCCAGACAGATATTGTCACAAACCATCACCCATTTTTCTAAGGGCCCATTCATCTTTTCCAAACACCACTTTCTACCTAAAGCCTAAATACCATCATTTGCCAAAGCCAAGGAAGGAGGGCATAGGTAAAGACCTAGTTAAAACAAGATGCCACGAAAAGCAACTTAAACAAGGATAAGGCTTGTTATGTAAATTTAAACCAATACCTTTTCCACTGTGAGAGTTTCTAGTTACTCAATCATTCTTCTCTTCCTAACGCACAGAGATATAAACTCTTACAAATAGAGATTTTCTTTATAGATGTATTTTTTTTTTTTACAAAAGGGTTTCAAAATAGCCAGCTAAATGCCAGAAAGCTGTATAATTGTACAGAAGGACGGTGTACGTAAGGACAGTGTACAATGCAATATAAGGACATTTTGGTCAATGATGGATTGCAGGTATGATGGTGGTTCCATAATATTATAATACTATATTCTAACTGTACCTTTTCTATACATAGACGCACAAATACTTAGCATTGTATTACATCAGAACAATAGCATGCTATACAGGTTTGTAGCCAAGAAGCAATAGGCTACACTATACAGCGTAGGTGCGTAGTAAGCTATATCATCCAGGTTTGTGTAAGTACACTCTATGATGTTCACACAATGACAGGATTGTCTAATGACACATTTTTCAAAATGTATCCCTATCATTAAGCAGCGCATGACTGTATTTTGATGACTGATTCAGTTCAGTAGGAGAGCTTTTTGACTTAGCTTTTATTTCTTAACTAAAATTACATAGTTCAGGGTGGAGGCCATTAATAAATAGGACCAAAAACTGTCTTCTATGCCTGGACTCAGCGTGGATACCTCTGAAAAAGAAGAAAGCCTACTTTATCTGAGAGCCACCTTTTATAAATACTTTATGCAGTTTTCTTTTCACCTTTGGGATGGGATAGTAGCTAAGCCAAATAAGCCAAATGTTAGCAGATTCTATTTTTTTTAACAATTAGTCATTTAAGCTTTTTATTTGTCTTTTGAAACAGTTTTTAAAGGAGGCAATAAAAATACTGAAATTTTTATTGAAGTTTCTGCACGTCAGTAGCAGTCCCTGGGTGAGCCTAATTTGGGAGCCTTCATTTTTAAATTCACTTTTAAAGTACAGTGCTGTTCATTCTTAATGTTCCACTGTAATTTTAAATTATTTTCTTTAGTAAGATTATGCCATTTCTGTAAGTATTCTCTGCTTCTAAGGCCTAATAACTATACACGTAAAGGTAGGCTTAGCTGGAAGGTGGAGCACTCAGTTCTTCTGAAATTACAGATCCCATTTTTATGCTGAAGCTTGGCATTGGTTCTGAGATCCCCTCGATCAACATTGTCGGGGATTTCTCTCTACCTAGACTTGCAAGTGAAAAAAAAACAAAGAGACTAGAACACAAAATTCCTGCAAATTTGCAAAAGCAGAGTTCGTACCCTCTGCAGTGATTGCCATTTACTGCCTGTTTCTGCCTGGTCTGGTCAGACATCTGAGGCCTCTAACTGGATCCAATCTAGTTAGTTATTGTATCTGATCCAATCCTGGACCCATTCCAGTTTTTGTGCCAACTTCTAAACTCAATTTAGATCCAAAATTTGCCTAAACAAACTCAGCTCAAAACACAAATCCATGAAACTTCAGAATCTGAGAAATAACTTACCCATGATCCCCAGCTGCTGCAAGTGACCAATGGACATGATGACCCTGGAAGGTGTCTCACTTGGTCAGTCAGTGCTCCTGAGGGTCCCAGGAAGCTCTACTTTGAATCCCACTTCTGATGCCATCTGTTAAATGAAAAATTGTAGACAAATTAAATTTGATAGGGCTTCATTGATCAAAAAACAATTCCAGAATGGGGTAGACCTCAGAACCAGAATAGGTTCAGAGCAACTCCAAGGCTGGTTGGATAACATTTACGGATGGGAAAAAGAAAGTGTTGTATAGAAAATGGAAGTATGGTACAGAAACAACTCTATTAGTTACAGCTGGGCATTTGTCTTATTTGATCCTGCTTTGAACAGCTGGCTTCTTGTGAGTGGTTGACTGAAGTTTGGCTGTTGTGATTGGCTGAGGCTCGGCTACTCATTACAAGAGAGGGTTACAGTCTACTTTACACAACAAGTTAAGTTACAGTTCATTATGTATGAAGAAACCTTTAGGTGGAATCCCTACCTTACAGGAGAGTATTGATTACCAGTTGGAAGCTATGCTGCTCTTAATGGTAACTCTGGACTTGTCCTTCCTATACGTGACTCTGATTTTGACCTTGACACACAGCTTGCTGCAGAAATCAGCCATGCCACTGCAGACCAGACTAACTGCCCAGCAGACCTGCTGAACCATGAAAAATAACAAATTTGTCTGGTAAGTCACTGAACTTGGAGTGGCTGAATAATCAGCAATAGAGAACTGATCCGTTGCATTAATCCACTGAGATTATTAAGTCGATCCAGCAACTGGATTTTCTTTTGCCGATAAACACAACTAGTAACACAACTGATTCAGCAAAAAATCACAATTCCATGGGTAAGAATTGCTGGCCTAGGTGACTGGTGATAACTCTAGAGATGAAAGTACTGTTAGAAGCTTTTCATTTCAGTAGTGTTAAAACTGTTTTGTGGATGCCCTGGTTTTCAGGAAGAGCTCCAAAGTGTGTCTGAAAAGAAAGGCCAGCATTCTGCTCTACTTCTGCAGGACCACATGTGTTCAATACAGGGCTTTTCAGAAAAAAAAAAAAAAAAAATTCCATTTTCTAAAAAGGGTCAGCCTGAAAAAACATTGTTATAAAGATTTGAACATCACTAATCTTGTCCAACTGCATTAAGAATTATTACAACAGACCCAGAGAAGTAAGGTGGTTAGTTCAAGTTCATGTAACTGAAAGTGACAAAGCAGAAATATAACTCGCTTCTCTAACCACCTAACTTGCGATTTTGACTCCTACAACATCCTGAGACTTTCAATATGGAGGATAAGGGTGGCGTCTGCAACCACAAATGGCTGGATAGCACTCCGTAAATCAAGAAATGCCTTAGCATCTGTGGTTATTCAGTTCTTCAACAAGTATTTATTAAACAACTGTCACCATCAAGTAGGTCCTACCTAGGCGTGTTCCTCCCTGAAGGAGCAGGACTCCTAAAGTTATAAAGATACATAGCAGGACAGATGTAGCCTTTTTACAAAGTTCTAAACCTCATTCTCCACTGAGTGTTTATTAAGACAAATAAAAATCCATTTTCCTTCCCCACCTCCTTTATCTGAAAAGAAAATTCAGTCCTTTCTTTAAGTCTGATACTTTACATACGTATTTAGTGTTTTAATATTTAAATTTTTCAAGTTTATTTTTAATACTTAGTGTTTATCTGTACATTATTGAGTAAAAAGAATAGGCACTTCAGCCCCAATACCAAGTCATCATTGTACTGGATTGCCCACAAACTAAAGTCCAGTTTGAATATTGTAAATGAGCCCCATTAGTTTTGCCAACCAAGAACAAGTCAACAGTTTTTGCTTCCAAGTTCAGTACTAATGAGTGCACTGTATTTTTCTCTGTCTTCCACTCTGTAGCAAATAGTGAAGTCTTAGACTATTTTCAGGGAAATAATTTGTACATTGTAAAATCGTGATAAAAATAAAAGCATTTTGTTATTAGATAAGGACATTCCTGTTTCATTGTGAATTCTATATTTGTATTTACCCAAAGTGCATCATTAACAAGTAGTCTTTATTCAGTATTACCTTGTCCATTTCCCTATGCAGGATAAATGAATATGCATATAAATAAAAAGTATTTACAAACAAGTAAATAGCCCCTTGATTACATCAGAATTGTTAATAAAGAGCTTACTATATTTTAGATATAGTTTGAAAAATGTGGTCTCCTCCCTGGTACCAATGAGGATCTCACACATTTTGTACTCAAATAAAAGTGATACAAAATTAAGAACACATATTTCACAGGTGAGAATAATCACATTCCTGCCTTGGAGGAAGAAGGTATAGAAAGAGAGTGATAGCCATTAGATTCAGCTTCAGCTACCATTCGGGGGACCATATGCCAGATACTTTCACTACAGTCATTTAAACCTCCAAGCAGTCTGGATGAGGCAAACATGATTATCACCTCTTTTCCGCAGATAAGGAAACTAAGAATCAAAAATATATATGAGAAAAACTGTTACTTTACTGTAGAAAAACCTTGCAGACACTACCTGTGGTTGGCAGACTAATTCTCCCCTAAGATGTTCATGTCCTAATCCCTAGTCCTGTGATTATATTATGTTACTTGGCAAAGAAGAATTAAGGTTGCTAATCAGATAACCTTAAAATAGGGAGATGATCTTGGATTAGCCAGGTGGGCCCAATATAATCACAAAGGTTCTTAAAGGGGAAGAGGGAAGTGGATGAAGAGATCAATCAGGGAGAGATTTGAAGAGGCTTTGAATCTGGTTTTGAAGATGGAGGTAAATGAGCTAATGAAATGCAGACAGCCTCTAGAAACTAGGAAAGACAAAGAAACAGAGCCCACAAAAAGGAACACAGCTGTGCTGACACCTTGATTTTAGCCATGTGACACCCATGTTGTACTTCTAATCTATAGAATTATCAGATAATAAATGTGTGTCATTTTAAACCATTAAACTTGTGGTAATTTGTTACAGCAGAAATAGGGAACAAGTACATCGCCTTTATCAAGTGACAAATTTCACATCACCAGGGATGTCATATTGATGTTACGTGCCACCTGATATGATGCAATGAGGGGGACATCTCTTCTCTGTGGTTTTCTTCCCAAAAACCCATCGTTTCAACCCCAATGGAGGGACATTCTAGAAAATAACTAAAAAGTATTCTTCAAAACTTTAAAGCTCATGAAAAACCAGGAGAGACTGAGATGCTATCACAAATCTAAAGAGTAAGAAGACAAGACAATTGACTAAGATCAATATTGTATTCTTAATTGGATCTTGGAACTAAAAAGAACAAGAGTGGAATAACTGGTGAAATATGAATAATGTCTCTAGTTTAGTGGATAGTATTGTGGCAAACTTAATTTTTTACTTTTGACAAATGTACTGTGGTTGTGAACACTAGAATAAAACAGAGTGAAGGGAACTTGGGCACTCTGTACTTTGTGACTTTTCTGTAAACCAAAAATTATTCCAAAGTAAAAATTTATTCAAAAATAACTAAAACAAAAGTTTCTAAACCAAATTTTTTCATGAAAGACACATGCCTGAGAGAGTCAACTTTAGATCCAAGTTTTGTAGTCCTAAGTTCTCGTCCCCTGTTTCCTCCCAGTATACTATTCTGTCCCAGGACTTAGAATCTACTCAAGCTGGCAGGGTGCGGTGGCTCACCCCTGTAATCCCATCACTTTGGGAGGCAAAGGCGGGCGGATCACCTGAGGTCAGGAGTTCAAGACCAGTCTGGCCAACATGGTGAAACCCTGTCTCCACTAAAAAAAAAAAAAAAAAAAAAAATTAGCCAGGTGTAGTGGTGTACACCTGTAACTCCAGCTACTCAGGAGGCTGAGGCAGGGGAATTGCCTGAACCAGAGAGGTGGAGGTTGCAGAGAGCTGAGATCACACCACTGCACTCCAGCCTGGGTGACAGAGTGAGACTCCGTCTCAAAAAAAAAAAATACTCAAGCTGACCTTTCCTGAGCCACCATACCGTTAATTTTATTAAAGTCAAAATTATCTGGAAAAAAGAACAAGATTAAATTACCTGCTTAAAATTAGCAAGTAATAGTACAAAAATAAACAAAAACCAAAAAACATCGAAGTTTGTGGAAGAAGGACAGTCTTTACAACTACCTTTTTTCCCTCAAATTCTCACTTTTTTTTTCTTGCTTAGTTACTTCTGTCTTTGTGGCATTTCGTTTTGGATCAGAAATAACCTATCTGCTGCGCACGGTGCCTCGCACCTGTAATCCCAGCACTTTGGGAGGCTGAGGCGGGCGGATCACGAGCTCAGGAGATCAAGACCATCCTGGCTAACACGGTGAAACCCCGTCTCTACTAAAAATACAAAAGAAATTAAAAAAAAATAGCTGGGTGTGGTGGCGGGTGCCTGTAGTCCCAGCTACTCAGGAGGCTGAGGCAGGAGAATGGCGTGAACCTGGGAGGTGGAGCTTGCAGTGAGCCTAGATCGCGCCACTGCCGTCCAGCCTGGGTGACAGAGAGTGAGACTCCATCTCAAAAAAAAAAAAAGAAAAGAAATAATCTGTTTCTAGAGTTGGTGTCTCAAACTCTAGGTGTCCTGAAGTGAGTGCTATGGCAGAGACATCTTGTTACATTATTGGGGCTAAGTAGAGAACAATGATTATAGGAGTTATAATAATAGCTAGCATTCATTGAATTTCCTGTGATCCAGGCACTGTTCTAAGCCCTTTACATGTAGTTATCTCATTGAACCCACAAAATAACTTTGTAATGTGGAGTTATCTTTATTCATTTCCAAATGAAGAAACTGAGACAAAGGAAAGTGAAGCAAATTATGACATGGCCAATAAGTGACAGAATCAGATTTCAACCCTCACCAATCTGATACTAAGATTGAGCATCTGACTGTAACTATAAAAGCATTTGGGCTGAAAGTACAGCTCAATACATCCTTATTAATAATGATGATATTAGCAGGTAACATTTATTAAGATTTTCCCTTATTTAAACCTCACAGCTATCCCTATAAGGTAAGTACTGCTACAGATCAGGTTCCCTGGGAAGTGAACTTCGAGACAGATATTAGAATGCAGAAAGTTTATTGGGAAGAGCTCTCTGGATTAACATCTGTAATGGAACGGGGGGTTAGCAAGATAGGAAAAAGTTGTACTGTGGTATGATCACAAGTCTCAGCCCTTTCTAGTTGAATGGAGCACCGGAGCTGGGAGAGCACTGCAGAGTTGTGCAAATTGTGGCAAAGTGGCTGGGGGCATATACACCCTCAGTGGTAGTTAGTGGATGTGGGTGGCACCAAGGGAGTGTTGAGGCCTTGCGTGAGGGCAGGGGCAGTCTCCATAAGGGGATTCATCTGTGAGTCAGCAGCAGCCACCCTGCCAGGCAACTTCGGGATAAGCACTTCAGTTCTGGAGTGTGGGCAGAGTGCTAGGCAGATTTTGAGTGGTATACCACATATTTATGATTCAAAAAACTGAAGACTAAAGAAAAAGCTACATGCCACAAATAAAATAAACGGTCATTGTATTAGTCAATGTTCTCTAGAGAAACAAAGCCATTAGGATGTGTGGATGAATTAGTAAATGATTGATAGGTAGCTAGATAGACTATTGATTTATTATAAGGAATTGGTTTATGCAATTATGGAGGCTAAGAATTTTAGTCTTAGGAGAGCCAATATAATTCCAGTATGAGTGTGAAGGTCTAAAATGCAACAGAGCCAGTGGTGTAAGTTCTGGTCAGAGTCCTAGTTTGAAGGCAAGTGAAGACAGATATCCCAGCTCCCATACAGGCAGACAGAGAGGATTCTTTCTTACTCAGCCTTTCTTGTTCTATTCAGGCCTTCAACAGATTGAATGAGGCCCATCTACACTGAGGAGGACAATCTGCTTTACTCCTTCTATAGATTCAGGTGTTATTCTCATTCAGAAACATCCTCAAAGATATGCTACAATAAGGTTCAACCAAATGTCTGGGTGCCCCATGATCCTGTGAGGTTGACATATAAAGTCCACTGTTACAGTAAGTGACATAAGTGAAGCATGACTTCAAGTCTGTTGGAGTCCATTGTGAATCCTAACCAGTGTGCTAGGCTGTCTCAAAATATGCAAGAGCTACTGGGGACCAAAGGAGAGTTTAGGGAGAGTGTGATGGGAGCAAATACACTGATACAATTGCAAGGGCAGCTTCCTAGTTCACTCCGGGAAGTCAAATGCTCCCTGAGAAGTGACATGATAAGGCAATTATAAATTGAATCATATTTTGATGTAGTTATAGTGACTCTTAACCACCTATTTAAAATGATAATACAAAATATCTTTATTAAGTGAATAAGGCATTAAATTACTTCTAAAAATTTTACATGCAAAAAATATGAAAGATTAAAAAGGGATGTTCAGATGCATTAGTAGTATAAGAATAGAACTCCCAAACCAGCAATCTCTGACATTCTGGTACATTGGGCTTTCTTCAACTGGAACTTACATATGCGTAATTAACCCTGCTCATAGTGGCAAGGAAATATAATTCTGTGTGCAAACATATTTGTGAAAATTGATATGCTCATACATTTTTATATATTTACTCTAGCTCAAATAATTGAATGGTTAATTTAACTATTGTGAATAACACTCCAAAAAATGTTTCACTTTTTTGGCTAATTTAACAGCAATTAAATGAACTGTTAAACTCTTTTTTTCAAAATTATAGAACTCGTCTTATAATGCATTTGAAAGCCTCTAACTTCCTGTGTATCAAAGAGTGAAGTTTACTCTTTCCATTTTAGATTTAACAAAAGGAGTTAACTGGGAAGATCTAAAGAGAAGTAATTCCAAACAGAATTTCCATTTTACATGGAAATGTGACAAGAAGAATTAAAAGGAGCAGAATGAGATAATGAAGGGAGAGGTGAAGAAGGACAAGAAGGAAGTGGGAGAGATGGAGGAGCTTGTTTAAGGTTTAATGATAAGAATAGTAAATAACCATGAGGTCATTAGAAATAAAAACAATTTTAGATACTTTGTAATCCACTGCTATTCCAGATTCCTATACCCCTGCAAAACTGCTAACAAGGCCTGCTCTTCCCATAGTTCTACTTTCATCTCGTCTTTAAATATAAAGATGAGAAACTGTCAAATGCTTTTCCAAAATCAAGCTATAATATATCTAGAGTAGAGCATTCCCCAGATTTTCTAGTCAAATAAACACTGCCTAAAAAGGAACTGAGTCTGATATGACATTAGTTTCTAGTAAATTTATTCTATAATCACTGCATTCTTTTCTTAGATTCATAAAGTATCTGTTTATTAATCCATTTAAGAACTTGACCAGAGTTTGTCATACTCACACATCAATTCTATGGCTTGGAGTTTTTCTGGTCTTTGATATTTGCAAGATTTCAACTTTGACACCATGTTAATAATGGTTTGCAAAATATAATTCCCAGTGGTAAACAATCATAAAAGCTATTTTTATATAACTTTTTCACTGTACTGTAATATGAAGATTATTCTCTTTGATGAAAATGACATTAGCCAATAGCAGAACTCCCATCCACAGAATTGTTCAAGCAAACACTAGCCAATTCCATGTAATAAAGTACTACCACTTTCTTTCCTTTTACCACTTAGGATTTTACATTCTTTTCAAGGTAGTGTACATCTACCACACAAATGTAATATATTCATTTATTCAACAAATGGTTATTAAGGAAAGTTTTTGTTTGATTACTGTGAGCTAAATGCCAAATTGAACACCGAGAAGACAAAGAAAAATACAACAAAATATGAGGCTTTAGAGCTGGCACTCTTCTTACCATCACCAAACTCCTTTGAATTAAGTAGAAGACCCATTGTCCTAGTGCATTTTGTGCTGCTGTAGGTGAATACCTGAAACTGGGTAATTTGCAAAGAACAGAAATTTAGTTCTCACAGCTCTAGAGGCTGGGCAGTTCAAGATCAAGATACCAGCAGGTTCAGTGTCCGGTGAGGGCTGCTCTCTGCTTCCATGATGGCCTTTGAGTGCTACATTCTCTGGAGGGGCAGTGCACTGTGTTCTCACATGGCAGTAGGTTGAGGGGCAAAAAGCCCTTTTATCATGGCATTAATCCATCATGAGGGAAGAGTCTCGTGACCTAAACATCTCCCAAAAGGCCCCACCTGCCCACACTGTTGCATTGGAAATTACGTTTTCAACGTAAGAATTTAGGGGGACACATTGAGACCGTAACACCCATTAAACACAAATGTTTCCTAAAAATGTATTTTTAAGTTAAATTAATCAGAATGAAATTATGGTGACCAAGGATCAGATATTTTACAACAGTGTTTCTCAGAGCCTTTTAACATGCTGATATGCATTGTGAATATGTCAGAGCAGAAAAGAATATATAATGCTTGCCAAACTTACATGGCCTTAGAATCCCCCTTTCCTCCATGAGACTTATTAAAAGGGTAGGATTTTGCAGAAAGAATTGTTTCCAATATGGCTGGGAAATGATGGGAATAAGGAGAAATGTGTCTTTAGCACTACCCTGTCTCTTATTCTGTCATCATCACAGTGGAACTCAAAGGTAATTCCAAGGCAAACAGTGAATAAGTGAATGAGTGAACAATATAGACCATATGCAAGAGGGAACCGACTTTACATAAAGATCTTATAGAAGAAATAGAAATATGTTTTTTATACTTATATGGGTAGCTTAGAATGTACCCTATACATATGTACAGTGATTCTCAGACTCAGGAGTGCCTATATACAAACTGGATGGAGAAATTTTGCATCTATATGACCTAATTTTTCCATTGCTCAGACGGCTCTTTTTCTTTTATAAAATCCTTTTGAACTCTTCAAACAAAGCTCAATGCCATTCCTTAAAGCAATGATTCTCAAACTTTAATCTACAGATCATCTATATCAAAACTCTTGGGATGCTCATTAAAAATTGTGAATTTCTTAACCCTACAAAAATGGTACCCTAAAATATGCATTTTTTAAAAAGGATGGTTTTAGTGATTCATATGCACAATAGAACTAGAGAAGCATGGAATTAGAATCCAATCTCTCCTACTCTTTTTCCCTTATTTTAAGAAACATCTTCCTATAGCTCATCACTTTGAATCTCCAGGGCAATAGGATAGAGTGTCACTATAGGTAACAGGAATCCACAGGTGACTCAGAAACACTATTGTGTCAAAAATGGTAACCTCATTAAAATTCAAACCTTTTAATGGGGTACAATAATAAGAAAAAACAAAGATGGCTAGTTTAGGATTAATTTCCGTCTCATTATTGCACATTGGGAAAGCTCAGAAGTCAGAGGAAAGCAGATAATGAGCCTGAAGATAACGAGATAATATATTTCTAGGCACCTTTAATACATATTTATTTCATAAAAAGTTGAAATCAGGATATGGAGTAAAGGGTTCTGGGAAGATGGCCACTTGAGCTCACATCCCCAGCCCCATCCTCCTCAGCTCCTTCTTAAAGAGGTTTAACAAATAAATTAATCTTGCTGGTAAATACTCCAGAGAAAAGCACAGTTAGGTATTTGATTTTGGTAACGCCTGGGAGACAATCAGTAGACCAACAGACTTGGGGTTAAGGCTACTGAGAGTTTTGGTGGCAGACACTGATGGAATCTCTGTTGTGGAGTGGAAACGTGGTTTTCACACTTTGCTTTTCTCTGGGAGTACCCTATTTAATAAGCAAAATCTTGAAGAAGGTGTACTCATAAACTGACTTATTTGTGACCCAATGGTCAAGAAGAGCCATTTCTCTTCTGCTTGGTACTAAAGAGGGCTAACCTGAGAGGAGATTTTCCCTATTGCGCAGTAGAATGTTCTGTTTGTCCTACCTGACCAACCTACAGAAAGCTCTCCAGGACCCCACAGCCTGAAAGGTTCCAAAACCTATCTGTGCTATGCTGAGATTAATTATACCTACAGGCAGGCAAAGAAAAATCACAAACCATTGATGTAAACACCATAAACACATTAACTAGAAGAAAAAATATTCCACGTAAACAATGAAGGACTAGTATCTAAAAATATAAAGAACATTTACAAAACAAGAAGAAAAAGTTAAACCCAAAGAAAAAGTTAATACAAAATGTGGGGAAAGATTATAGAGAAGCAATACAGAAACACTCACGTAAGAAAAATCCATGCACATATCTATAAAGAGACATGTACAGGAATATGTATTTCAGAATTACAGAAAAAATTTAAACAGCCTGTTTATAAATTGCTATTTATTCATGTAGCTCAATACTGAATTAAAATGAATGAAATACTGACACATGAATCAACATGGATAAATCTCAAAAACCTAATATTATATGAAAAAAGCAAGGATATGGATTATAAATATACAATAATACTATGCACGCAAATTTTTTAAACTATAAAATACTACATTTTTATTATGTATACATAACATACATAATATACAGACAGATTAAACCCATATAGGAATAACAAACAACAAATTGAAGATAACAATTACTTCTCTCAAAAGGGGAAGAAAATAACTTAGTGTCGATACTGAATCTCTAATGTTTTACTTCTAAACAAGCCAAAGCAGGAGGAAGAAAATAAAGCAAAATTATATGTTCAAAATTTTACTAGTTTTTTCTATATTTCTATAGGCTTTAAATGTTGTATTTGATGTAAGAAGGCTATTAGTAAGACCTCAGCATAGCTGAGTACCAACTCGAGTTTTCAATTTGGAAAAAAATTACCAAATCCAAATTATAATAAATAAAAAAGATACATCTAGACACAACTTATGAAATAACTGAACTCTAAAGATAAAGCTGATTTTACAGGCTTCAGACACAAAGAACTAAAAACAAACTCTTAGCAAAGATATAAATCTTACATAGGGGGGAGGAGCCAAGATGGCCGAATAGGAACAGCTCCAGTCTACAGCTCCCAGCGTGAGCGACGCAGAAGACGGGTGATTTCTGCATTTCCATCTGAGGTACCGTGTTCATCTCACTAGGGAGTGCCAGACAGTGGGCGCAGGTCAGTGGGTGAGTGCACCGTGCGCCAGCCGAAGCAGGGGCGAGGCATTGCCTCACTCGGGAAGCACAAGGGGTCAGGGAGTTCCCTTTCCAGGGGTGACAGACGGCACCTGGAAAATCGGGCCACTCTCACCCGAATACTGTGCTTTTCCGACGGGCTTAGGAAACGGTGCCCCAGGAGATTATAGCCCACACCTGGCTCAGAGGGTCCCTTGCCCACGGAGTCTCGCTGATTGCTAGCACAGCAGTCTGAGATCAAACAGCAAGTCGGCAGCGAGGCTGGGGGAGGGGCGCCCGCCATTGCCCAGGCTCCCTTAGGTAAACAAAGCAGCCTGGAAGCTTGAACTGGGTGGAGCCCACCACAGCTCAAGAAGGCCTGCCTGCCTCTGTAGGCTCCACCTCTGGGGGCAGGGCACAGACAAACAAAAAGACAGCAGTAACCTCTGCAGACTTAAATGTCCCTGTCTGACAGCTTTGAGGAGAGCAGTGGTTCTCCCAGCACGCAGCTGGAGATCTGAGAACAGGCAGACTGCCTCCTCAAGTGGGTCCCTGACCCCTGACCCCCCGAGCAGCCTAACTGGGAGGCACCCCCCAGCAGGGGCAGACTGACACCTCACACGGCCGGCCAGGTACTCCAACAGACCTGCAGCTGAGGGTCCTGTCTGTTAGAAGGAAAACTAACAGAAAGGACATCCACACCAAAAACCCATCTGTACATCACCATCATCAAAGACCAAAAGTAGATAAAACCACAAAGATGGGGAAAACACAGAGCAGAAAAACTGGAAACTCTAGAAAGCAGAGTACCTCTCCTCCTCCAAAGGAACGCAGTTCCTCACCAGCAACGGAACAAAGCTGGATGGAGAATGACTTTGATGAGCTGAGAGAAGAAGGCTTCAGACGATCAAATTACTCCGAGCTACGGGAAGATATTCAAACCAAAGGCAAAGAAGTTGAAAACTTTGAAAAAAATTTAGAAGAATGTATAACTAGAATAACCAATACAGAGAAGTGCTTAAAGGAGCTGATGGAGCTGAAAACCAAGGCTCGAGAACTACGTGAAGAATGCAGAAGCCTCAGGAGCCGATGCAATCAAATGGAAGAAAGGGTATCAGCCCTGGAAGATGAAATGAATGAAATGAAGCGAGAAGGGAAGTTTAGAGAAAAAAGAATAAAAAGAAACGAGCAAAGCCTCCAAGAAATGTGGGACTATGTGAAAAGACCAAATCTACGTCTGATTGGTGTACCTGAAAGTGACGGGGAGAATGGAAACAAGTTGGAAAACACTCTGCAGGATATTATCCAGGAGAACTTCCCCAATCTAGCAAGGCAGGCCAACATTCAGATTCAGGAAATACAGAGAACGCCACAAAGATACTCCTCGAGAAGAGCAACTCCAAGACACATAATTGTCAGATTCACCAAAGTTGAAATGAAGGAAAAAATGTTAAGGGCAGCCAGAGAGAAAGGTCGGGTTACCCTCAAAGGGAAGCCCATCAGACTAACAGCGGATCTCTTGGCAGAAACCCTACAAGCCAGAAGAGAGTGGGGGCCAATATTCAACATTCTTAAAGAAAAGAATTTTCAACCCAGAATTTCATATCCTGCCAAACTAAGCTTCATAAGTGAAGGAGAAATAAAATACTTTACAGACAAGCAAATGCTGAGAGATTTTGTCACCACCAGGCCTGCCCTAAAAGAGCTCCTGAAGGAAGTGCTAAACATGGAAAGGCACAACCGGTACCAGCCACTGCAAAATCATACCGAAATGTAAAGACCATCGAGACTAGGAAGAGACTGCATCAACTAACGAGCAAAATAACCAGCTAACATCATAATGACAGGATCAGATTCACACATAACAATATTAACTTTAAATGTAAATGGACTAAATGCTCCAATTAAAAGACACAGACTGGCAAATTGGATAAAGACTCAAGACCCATCAGTCTGCTGTATTCAGGAAACCCATCTCACGTGCAGAGACACACATAGGCTCAGAATAAAAGGATGGAGGAAGATCTACCAAGCAAATGGAAAACAAAAAAAGGCAGGGGTTGCAATCCTAGTCTCTGATAAAACAGACTTTAAACCAACAAAGATCAAAAGAGACAAAGAAGGCCATTACATAATGCTAAAGGGATTAATTCAACAAGAAGAGCTAACTATCCTAAATATATATGCACCCAATACAGGAGCACCCAGATTCATAAAGCAAGTCCTGAGTGACCTACAAAGAGACTTAGACTCCCACACATTAATAATGGGAGACTTTAACACCCCACTGTCAACATTAGACAGATCAACGAAACAGAAAATCAACAAGGATACCCAGGAATTGAACTCAGCTCTGCACCAAGCAGACCTAATACACATCTACAGAACTCTTCACCCCAAATCAACAGAATATACATTTTTTTCAGCACCACACCACACCTATTCCAAAATTGACCATATACTTGGAAGTAAAGCTCTCCTTAATAAATGTAAAAGAACAGAAATTATAACAAACTATCTCTCAGATCACAGTGCAATCAAGCTAGAACTCAGGATTAAGAATCTCACTCAAAACCGCTCAACTACATGGAAACTGAACAACCTGCTCCTGAATGACTACTGGGTACATAACGAAATGAAGGCAGAAATAAAGATGTTCTTTGAAACCAACGAGAACCAAGACACAACATACCAGAATCTCTGGGATGCATTCAAAGCAGTGTGTAGAGGGAAATTTATAGCACTAAATGCCCACAAGAGAAAGCAGGAAAGATCCAAAATTGACACCCTAACATCACAATTAAAAGAACTAGAAAAGCAAGAGCAAACACATTCAAAAGCTAGCAGAAGGCAAGAAATAACTAAAATCAGAGCAGAACTGAAGGAAATAGAGACACAAAAAACCCTTCAAAAAATAAATGAATTCAGGAGCTGGTTTTTTGAAAGGATCAACAAAATTGATAGACCGCTAGCAAGATTAATAAAGAAAAAAAGAGAGAAGAATCAAATAGATGCAATAAAAAATGATAAAGGGGATATCACCACCGATCCCACAGAAATACAAACTACCATCAGAGAATATTACAAACACCTCTACGCAAATAAACTAGAAAATCTAGAAGAAATGGATAAATTCCTCAACACATACACCCTCCCAAGACTAAACCAGGAAGAAGTTGAATCTCTGAATAGACCAATAACAGGCTCTGAAATTGTGGCAATAAACAATAGCTTACCAACCAAAAAAAGTCCAGGACCAGATGGGTTCACAGCCGAATTCTACCAGAGGTACAAGGAAGAGCTGGTACCATTCCTTCTGAAACTATTCCAATCAATAGAAAAAGAGGGAATCCTCCCTAACTCATTTTATGAGGCCAGCATCATCCTGATACCAAAGCCTGGCAGAGACACAACAAAGAAAGAGAATTTTAGACCAATATACTTGATGAACATTGATGCAAAAATCCTCAATAAAATACTGGCAAACAGAATCCAGCAGCACATCAAAAAGCTTATCCACCATGATCAAGTGGGCTTCATCCCTGGGATGCAAGGCTGGTTCAATATACGCAAATCAATAAATGTAATCCAGCATATAAACAGAACCAAAGACAAAAACCACATGATTATCTCAATAGATGCAGAAAAGGCCTTTGACAAAATTCAACAACCCTTCATGCTAAAAACTCTCAATAAATTAGGTATTGATGGGACGTATCTCAAAATAATAAGAGCTATCTATGACAAACCCACAGCCAATATCATACTGAATGGGCAAAAACTGGAAGCATTCCCTTTGAAAACTGGCACAAGACAGGGATGCCCTCTCTCACCACTTCTATTTAACATAGTGTTGGAAGTTCTGGCCAGGGCAATTAGGCAGGAGAAGGAAATAAAGGATACTCAATTAGGAAAAGAGGAAGTCAAATTGTCCCTGTTTGCAGATGACATGATTGTATATCTAGAAAACCCCATTGTCTTAGCCCAAAATCTCCTTAAGCTGATAAGCAACTTCAGCAAAGTCTCAGGATACAAAATCAGTGTACAAAAATCACAAGCATTCTTATACATCAATAACAGACAAACAGAGAGCCAAATCATGAGTGAACTCCCATTCACAATTGCTTCAAAGAGAATAAAATACCTAGGAATCCAACTTACAAGGGATGTGAAGGACCTCTTCAAGGAGAACTACAAACCACTGCTCAAGGAAATAAAAGAGGATACAAACAAATGGAAGAACATTCCATGCTCATGGGTAGGAAGAATCAATATCGTGAAAATGGCCATCCTTCCCAAGGTAATTTACAGATTCAATGCCATCCCCATCAAGCTACTGATGACTTTCTTCACAGAATTGGAAAAAACTACTTTAAAGTTCATATGGAACCAAAAAAGAGCCCGCATCGCCAAGTCAATCCTAAGCCAAAAGAACAAAGCTGGAGGCATCACACTACCTGACTTCAAACTATACTACAAGGCTACAGTAACCAAAACAGCATGGTACTGGTACCAAAACAGAGATATAGATCAATGGAACAGAACAGAGCCCTCAGAAATAATGCCACATATCTACAACTATCTGATCTTTGACAAACCTGAGAAAAACAAGAAATGGGGAAAGGATTCCCTATTTAATAAATGGTGCTGGGAAAACTGGCTAGCCATATGTAGAAAGCTGAAACTGGATCCCTTCCTTACACCTTATACAAAAATCAATTCAAGATGGATTAAAGACTTAAATGTTAGACCTAAAACCATAAAAACCCTAGAAGAAAACCTAGGCATTACCATTCAGGACATAGGCATGGACAAGGACTTCATGTCTAAAACACCAAAAGCAATGGCAACAAAAGCCAAAATTGACAAATGGGATCTAATTAAACTAAAGAGCTTCTGCACAGCAAAAGAAACTACCATCAGAGGGAACAGGCAACCTACAAAATGGGAGAAAATTTTCGCAGCCTACTCATCTGACAAAGGGCTAATATCCAGAATCTACAATGAACTCCAACAAATTTACAAGAAAAAAACAAACAACCCCATCAAAAAGTGGGCAAAGGACATGAACAGACACTTCTCAAAAGAAGACATTTATGCAGCCAAAAAACACATGAAAAAATGCTCACCATCACTGGCCATCAGAGAAATGCAAATCAAAACCACAATGAGATACCATCTCACACCAGTTAGAATGGCAATCATTAAAAAGTCAGGAAACAACAGGTGCTGGAGAGGATGTGGAGAAATAGGAACACTTTTACACTGTTGGTGGGACTGTAAACTAGTTCAACCCTTGTGGAAGTCAGTGTGGCGATTCCTCAGGGATCTAGAACTAGAAATTCCATTCGACCCAGCCATCCCATTGCTGGGTATATACCCAAAGGACTATAAATCATGCTGCTATAAAGACACATGCACACGTATGTTTATTGCCGCATTATTCACAATAGCAAAGACTTGGAACCAACCCAAATGTCCAACAATGATAGACTGGATTAAGAAAATGTGGCACATATACACCATGGAATACTATGCAGCCATAAAAAATGCTGAGTTCATGTCCTTTGTAGGGACATGGATGAAATTGGAAATCATTATTCTCAGTAAACTATCGCAAGAACAAAAAACCAAACACCGCATATTCTCACTCATAGGTGGGAATTGAACAATGAGAACACATGGACACAGGAAGGGGAACATCACACTTCGGGGACTATTGTGGGGTGGGGGGGAGGGGGGAGGGATAGCATTGGGAGATATACCTAATGCTAGATGACGAGTTAGTGGGTGCAGCGCACCAGCATGGCACATGTATACATATGTAACTTACCTGCACATTGCGCACATGTACCATAAAACCTAAAGTATAATAATAATAATAAAAAAAATTAAATTAAAAAAAAAAAACTCTTACATAAAAGCAAAATAAAGAGATATGTTAAAACTACAAATTAGCATACATTATTGTGTATATACAATATTCATACAAAAAGCACTCTCCCTACAGATACCTGATAATGCAATTAAAATTTTAAAATAAGGTTAATTATAATAATGTTTCGTAAGTGTTTCTTGCTCCGTAGTCATAATCAATTTCTTTTTCTAAATATTAAATAACTATATTCTAGCAACATGCTTTAGAAGTTTTTGTTTAGAAGAAATTTCAGATGTATTTGTCTATAGTTTCTATATTATAGATGTATGTGTTTTGGCATGGCTCCAAGACTTCACATTAAGTTGGTAATTATTGAAGTGATTCTGTTATCACATGTTCTAGTTTTTCCAGTACACAAAGTTAAACAGTGTCTAGGCCTGAGACAGGAACGCAGTGAGAGCTGCTAAATGGCTTCATAATTACTCCTTGGCAAACTTGAGTTTCAATTTAACCTTAAGCAAGTAAATATCAAATTATAACTTCATATCTTTTTTTTTTTTTTTTTTTTTTTTTTTTTTGAGACAGAGTCTCCCTTTGTTTCCCAGGCTGGAGTGAAGTGATGCCATCTCTGCTCACTGCAACCTCCACCTCCCCGGTTCAAGCGAGTCTCCCGCCTCAGCCTCTCCAGCAGCTGGGATTACAGGCGCCTGCCACAGCGACTGGCTAATTTTTGTATTTGCAGTATAGATGGGGTTTCACCATGTTGGCCAGGCTGGTCTCAAACTCCTGACCTCAAGTGATCCGCCCACCTCGGCCTCTCAAAGTGCTGGGATTACAGGTGTGAGCCACGGCGCCTGGCAAATTATATCATTTGAAGACTGTTTTCTATGAAGAAAAAGATGACAGGAAAAAAAAAATTCAAATGGGTCTGCCTTTTCTGCTGTGGTTAACTTTATCCCGTCATCTCCAAACAGCGATGTTACTCTTATTTTTCTTATTACTATAAAGATAGAGGCTTTACAATTCTTATTATCATAAGGATAACTATTTCTAATGTTTCAGAATTTTTTTAAAACCTCAGCTCATTTCCCATCCTTGCTTCCCAGATCTCATTTTTATCAGTAGTACAACTTTTACCTATTCACCCTAAGATTTATACCTCTGTTCATATTTTTTAAATATGCTATAAAATCTAAAGACAAAGGAGGAAAAGGTTGTGTTCTATTTTCTCAATAATCACTGTATTTTTTATAAAAAGTCAAATAAAGGGCCAGGTGCAGTGGCTCATGCCTGTAATCCCAGCACTTTGGGAGGCCGAGGTGGGTGGATTATGAGGTCAGGAGATCGAGACCATCCTGGCTAACACGGTGAAACCCCGTCTCTACTAAAAATACAAAAAATTAGTAGGGCGTGGTGGCGGGCGCCTGTAGTCCCAGCTACTCGGGAGGCTGAGGCAGGAGAATGGCGTGAACCCGGGAGGCGGAGCTTGCAGTGAGCGGAGATTGAGCCACTGCACTCCAGCCTGGGCAACAGAGAGAGACTCTGTCTCAAAAAAAAAAAAAAAAAAAAAGTCAAATAAAGCTGTTTTTTAGGTCAAAAAAGAAAAAAAGACATTCTGACATGCAGGAAATAATGTATATACCGTCTGTAATTATTCATAACTCTTGAGGAAAATACTAGACATGCTCCTACCAAATGACAAATTAATAAGAACAAAGTTTCAGAATAAGACAAATTAAATGAAAAAGTGGAGAGCAATGTGTATATATATATGTGTGTGTGTATATAGCAATGTGTAATGTGTGTATGTATATACACACACATATATACACACACACATATATACACACATATATGTGTATGTATACAATATATATTTAAATTTGAGTATATATATAAACCCGTGTGACTGCGAATTATAACAAAAGTATTAAATAAAGATTCTCAAAGACTTTTCATAGTTCAAAAATAAAAATTCCTTAAACCTAAGAATTGTGGTCGCATTAAATAAATGCATCCCAAACATCTTCCTCAGTAGAGATTTTGGTCATGTAAAATGTCCTGTGCAGGCTAGTAATTATTTAATGTTGCTCAGATGGTGGATATATATTTACATATATGGTTACAATGGGAATGTAACTAGTAATAGAATGTGCAATACAATAGTATTTCTAAGTTAAAATAGGGAGAAGAGGAGGAACAGAAAGAAACTTAGTCAAGTCAGCATAGGAAAAAAAAGTTGGAAATGAAGGGAATAAAACAAAATTCACTCAATAATCAGCTTAAAATATAATAAAAATATTTTAAGTATTATTTATCACAGTAAGTATGAAGAGTTGAATTTATTTAGGCAATGGCAAATACTATAAGATTGAATAAAATAAGGAACTCTAGCAGCATTCATTTAGAATTCTCACATGTAAAGCAATATATCAAAGACCAGTTGAAAACAAGAAAATGAACAAATTATAGAAGTACAAACAAAAGGAAAATGGAGTGCAATATTAACATCAGGTAGAGAGCAATTCAAGGTCAAAGACAGGAAAAGAGACTCATCATATCTAATGGTTATTTCATACTTACTATTTAGGTTGAACCACATAAAATTGTCATTTTTAGGTCAAAAGTAGTGAAATATTGGCAACTTCAAGAACGTCAAAATAAAGTTATTAAAGTCTTTAAAAATTAAATCAAACCCATCACCGAATTATAATTCTAGTAAAGCAAGCATTATTCAACATTGGGCAATGTTTAACATTATTAGAAAAAAGAAAAGATTTTTAAAACCATAAGATTATATTAATAGATGCCAAAATACATTTGCTAAAACCTATTATTAACCATTTCTAACAAGTCTAAGAAAAATAAGACTAAGCAAAAACTATAAAAATTAATATTAAATATTTTTATACTATGAAATGATAAAGACAATCCAAAGAAAATCAGAAATAATATGAATATGATTATTACCATTGTATTCATTCACCTTGCTTTTAATAAAATAAGGGCAGGATTTCTTTTTAAATAAGCATAAATATATGAAATTGAGAAAAAACCAGTATTTTTATTTCCCAATTATATGATTAGCTTTGGAAAAAAAATCCAGCCAATTCTTCTGAAAAATTTTAGACTTAATAGAAGAGATTAGCACTATAGGTGAATAACTCAATAGCTTTTAAAAATATTCTTATTAGGCAGTTAAAAATGGAAATAGGGAAGAAAACCACAATAACTGTTGACTGTCAACTGACCAACCAGTGTGTTAAAATAATTTTCATCAAGTAAAGCCAAGTTAATTGTTTACTGCATTAAGGGAGACCACAACCTCCATAGACTCTTAGTAGAATCATCATATAATAGTTTAGGATTGATGGAAAAAGCAAAATGACAGTTTTGAAGCAAATCGTAAAGAGTAAAACCCAACTAAGTAAATTAATTTTTCTGAAAAGAAGGCTGTTTATCCTAATGAGACCAAGTTGCATAGAATTTGAACAGATGAAATTTCTGGAAATCTCTGAAACAAATAACATAATTGTTCTCAATGTTATTATCTTGAGCAAAAATTTCCTGGAATAATAATGTTCTGTTAATGCAGATGATCAAATAGTAAAGTCACCTTAATAGACAGTCTTAGTCTTAATCCTATTAATCTATGGCTGTTAGTAGGTGGTCCTGTATCTGATGCAGAATCTGTTGTTCTGTATCTCATGACCAAAATTATAAAATCCATTAAGACTAAATGTAAGAAGTTAGATATAATACATATAAAAACTTGTAAAAATAGAATATAAAACAGATTTGAATGGGAAACTTAGAATAACTGAAATGTGTTCTTTTCTAACTATTACATAAATTTCATGCAATTTTAATCAAAATCCTTAGAGAAATTCCAGGGAAAGGAGTTTCTAAAAACTGATTTTACATTTGTTATAAGAAAGTATATTTGAAAAATTGCTTTAAAATTTTGAAAAAAAATGAGGTATAATTAATTAACTCTACAATATGGTAACATTTATTATAAATCTTTATTCAAAGCTATATGGAATTAATCCAAGAATAAATAGCTAAATTAGTGAACATACTAGAGATTATAGAAACAGATTTTAGAGAAATAGACTTATCTGGGAAGTTAATGTATTATATATTTGGCATTTTAATAAGTACTAAAAAGATCTTTAATTTGTTGTATAGTTTTATGTAATTGCCATCCACCCAAAAATAAAATACATGAGTCACTTCTTCACAATATAAACAAACATAAATTCTAAATGAAATAAAGTTCTAAATGATAAAAAAAAGTTAATTGTAAAATTTTTTTAAAAGTTAAGAAAATATTTGCCTAACATTAAGATGAATATAAACTTTTGCCAGGCAGAAAAACAAAAACTGAAAGACATGAAAATTATACATTTGACTGTTTTAAAAAATCATGTAAAAAACACAAGTATCAAAGTCAAAGGCAAGAAATAGACTAAAAGAAAATTGTTTTAACAATATGAAAATAAAAATATTAATATTTATGATAAGATGAGGACAAGACAAATCATCCAACAGAAAAACAGACACAGAATATAAGCAGGTCTTTCGAAAAACAGAAATGGAAAATAGACAATAAATGTAAAAGAATGCTTATCGTAGCTAGTTGTCAAAGAAATGCAGTGATGTGCCATTTTGCACACATCAAATTTGCACAGGCGGAAAGAAAACACCTAATAGGCTACATATGGAAATAAGTACTCACATTCTGTGGGTAAGATTATATATTGCCACAGCTTCCTCAGTCTACTAAAATTAAAAAGACACACATTTTGAGCCAGCAAATCTTGTTTTGAGGATTCATCACACAGATATAAATGTACCAGGTTACAAGTAATTTGTAGCTGTATTTATAGTAATAATTAAGCATAATATATATTTATATAAAATGAATTAGATATAATTTAATCATCTTTATTTACATCTTATTTTTATTTACTGTGGTTTCCTTACCAGTTTAAAAAATAGGGACATAAACAGAACAGTCATCAAATGGTGAATAGTTGTCATGATTTTAACTCTTTCTATAATCATTTAAAGTTTATCATTTTTCAAGACAGAAATTTAAAAACAATTATACTAAGCTAAATTTCAAGACAATTATACAACACTTTTACTTCATATTCAATTTATCCTAGAATTTATCTACAACTACTTTTCACTTGTGAGGTATTCTTTTCTTAAATTGTACGATTGCTAAATTATGTGAGTATTGTAACAAATTAGCAGACATTAGGAAGAAACAGCATAAGTATTCCTTTTTCAACCTAAAATTCCATATATTCAAAGTGTAGCATTAACTTCTCACCAAATTGCCTCTTTTTCCAAATATTTATGTGAATCTTCTTAACCGAACTCGAAAAAAAAATCATCTTCAATTCTTCACTCTATCTGTATGCACTGTTTCTGGGCCCTACCACTTATCAGTTGAACAATGTTTTGTATTTATCTCTTCCATTTCATTCTAACAGTCGTTATTGTTGTCAAAATATTTATCATCTTACACCTAAATAAATGACATAATTTAAAACCAATCTCCTTATAGCTATTCTCTGTCTTGGCATCCCCTCTGCCCAAGTTCTTTTTCAAACTACTACTCTGCTCTCCTTCCAAGTGCCTATCATCATTGCTTAATATGACAAATACCAACAACTCATTTTGCCCGGCTTTTAAGTTCTTCTGTGTCATACATTCCTTCTCCCTTAATAGTCTCGGTCTTTACAATAGTGGCCTTCCACATTCATCCAGAATAGCATCAAGATCAAAGCATGCACAATGACAAACTGTGGTTGCCCCAATCATGCTAGAAATTTAATAACCTCATAAAATAGTAGACTGTGACTTTTATCCAGAGCAGAAACCGGGTGCACTTTCAGAGAAGGGCAGAAAAAGACTCTTTTCTATTGTCCCAAGCAACTTAGCTCCATCTCAAACTTAGAGTCCCACTCCCACAAACAAGCCCTGACACCTACCAAATCTATCCTCTGAAGAACTAAGTTTAAGGATCATTCATAGCAACTCCAGTTCTTATTAAAGTACTCTTCTGGGAACATAGAGTATTCATTCTCCCCGAAAGAGTCTAGAAAAAAACAGTTTTCTCCATCTTTTTGTATTTCAATGGTGTTTTTCCTCCTGAGTGTTGTTTCAACTCCACTTAGGCAAAGGTCCCCAGGATGACTGCCTGTTTGTCCTACTGCTTAAACTGTCCTTACACACAGTTCTTTATCACTACATACTTCTGCTCTCCCACATATAGAAGGTTTCCCTCTTTCCTGTCTGCCTACAGAAATAAAATTTACTCAGAAGTACTGACTTGAATTTCACTCTGGCTTAAAGCCTTTTCTAACTAAATCAGAATATATATTTTCCCTTTGGCAAATTATTGTTCTGTTACTGTCTTATCTCTGCTAGTTTTGTCTCCTGGAAGGAATTTCAAGTTACCAGTGATCAGGCACCCCATGTTTTCTTTATTTCTTTTGTATCTCTCTAATCACATAGCACATACACAGTGACCAGTACATACCTGTTTATCAGTTGAATACTGAAAGCCCTAACAATTGATTTAACAGATCAATGTAAAAACATACTTATAACCAAGAGTAAGTTGAATTGCTAACTGATTATTTTTTGTTATTTTCAATCATCTCTTGCAATATCACAAAAAGTCCTCACCAAAGAGTGTATAAATCAAGAAAAATCTGTTCACCATTTACCCAATATATTTGACAGTATCACAGGGTTTTGGAATTTTTATTTTTTGGAATTTTCTCCCCCAAAGATTGTGCCTGCAAACACCAAAAACCAATCACCGTGTTTCAATTACAATAAAATGCTACACCATGGGGAAATGCAGGAGTCCAAGAAATACTCAGAAAGAAGAGAAACAAGACAAAGTTTCTGTGGACCAAAATTAAGGCTGTTGAGGCAGAAAAAAATTGATAAAAGTTTAGCCAAATGTGAAGATTGAACCAGGAAGACACACCAACAAAATTAAGCATGTTCCAAAGTCTGTTACAAGTTGAAATGTTTTTATAAGAAAGTTTAGGAAAAGGAAGGGGGACTCCTCATACCAAAGTTGTCCTTTTTTATTGGAGGGCACAATACAGAGGTGACAGTCATTGGCTACAGATGACAACACACGGGCTAAAATGTTTCACATGCAAGATAATCAGCAAAACTTTATGATTCAGAAAAAAACCAGTGTCTTATTCAGTGTCAATAGGTTACGTATTCGCCAGTATAACAGTTTGAGGGACTCACAATAAGATTTTTTACTCAGGAACAGGATGTCAGCTATTAATCACAAGACCATCCGCGTGTGGTTAATTTGGAAACCTGCCAAATGTGATCTGTAGGTTATCATGTCTATTAAGATGCTCTCTGGTGTTTTCTGTGTTTTCCAGTGTGAATCGTAATCACAAAAGACACAATCCTGAATGCCATAATCCCGAGTCTTGAAATTCTAAAAAATCAAAATCCCTAAAGTCTAAAATTTCTAAAGTCTAAAATCCTGAAAATCACAATCACAGTATAGTGGCATCATATTAGGTGGAACTATTGCCTTGTTATAGTCTGTATTAGGATGTTAAGCATGGTTTGAGGAGATAGGTATGAGTGCTAAATTGAAAAGGGGTGGCTTTGTGGACTTAATTTTAGGTGTCAATTGGACTGGGTTAAAGGATACCTCAAAATCTGATAAAGCATTATTTTGGGTGTGTCTGTGAGAGTGTTTCCAGAGATTAGTATGTGAGTCTGAGTGGAATGTGTGAGGAAGATCTGTCCTCAATGTTAGAGGGACGGTATCATCCAGTCCACCGGGTCCTGGAAAGAACAAACACAGAAGGTGAGTTTGACCCTCTCTGAGAGCCAGGACAGACTTTTTTCTGCTGCCTTGGACATCAGAACTCCAAGCTCACGAGGCTTTGGCCTCCAAAACTTACACCAGTAGCTGCCCCGGATTCCAAGACTTTAGGCCTGAGCCACACTCCTGGCATCCCCAGAGTCTCCAGCTTGAAGTTGGCTTGTCGTGGGCTTAACATACTGTAGCTACCATAATGGTGTGAACCAATTCCCCTAAGAAGTCTTATCCCATATATTTATGTGTGTAGGTCCTATTGGTTCTGTCTCTCTGGGGAACCCTATCTAATACAGATTTGGTATTGGGGAAGCTGAATATCATTCCTGATTGTATTTCTTACAACACAATGGAGAGATTTGTGAAATTGTTCCCTTGCAAAAAGGCTATGATAAGTGTACAAGGCTATTTAACAGTGAAAGACAAAAGTTTAAAAGATAATTATTATTGGTGCTGGGAAGGCAGAAAATTGCTTACTTGTGACAGCCAAGCAATAACAAGACTTTCATAGGGTGTGTTAGTCAGGGTTCTCTAGAGGGACAAAACTATATATACAAAGGGGAATTTATTAAGTATTAACTTACATGATCACAAGGTCCCACAATAGGCTGTCTGCAGGCTGAGGAGCAAAGAGAGCCAGGCTGACTCCCAAAACTGAAGAACTTGGAGCCCGATGTTCAAAGGCAGGAAGCATTCAGCACAGGAGAAAGATGTAGGGTGGGAGCCTAGGCCATTCTCTCCTTTTCACATTTCTTTGTCTGCTTTATATTCGCTGGCAGCTGATTAGATTGTGCCCACCAGATTAAAGGTGGATCTGCCTTCCCCAGCCCAGTGACTCAAATGTGAATCTCTTTTGGCAATGCCCTCACAGACACACCCAGGATCAATACTTTGTATCCTTCAATCCAATCAAGTTGACCCTCAGTATTAACCATCACACAGGGACAGCATATACTTACAAAATTGGTAAGCCAGAACCACCCTCCAAATACAAGTGCAGCTAGTTTTTTGAAGATCACCGAAGTTAAAAGTGAGGAGAAATATACAAGAAATCTTCCCCTGACAAATTATTCAATCATATTCAACTTCTGCCCCAACACGCATAGTGTCATGCTTGCCCTCAAAAATGCCCTTCTTCGGAGAAGAAAAACAGTTTAACAAACCAGCAATTTTCCGAACCAAAGACACTTGCTGATATTGAGCTTTCTCCAGTGTTATAAAACACATTAAATAGTGAAGTATTCTTGATTGGAGATTTGACTATCAAAGAAAATATACTTCTTATATTTACCACTAAGTCTAATGCAGAAAAACTAGCAAATGTTTCACTTTGGCTAATGGATGACACTTTCAAAATTGTCCCTACTGTTTTCATCAACTATATATAATTCATACCCCTGTTGGTTTCAAAAATTCTAGAACTTATCTCCTTTATGTATTAATGACTGAAAAAAGTGAAGCACTGTATAAACGCTTATTTGAAGATTTGGTGGACTTCACAGAAGAAAATGCATTTCAACTGAATCCCTGAACTGTAACAACAGATTTGGAATTAAGTGCAATCAAGGCTTTTAAAAATGAATTTCAAAGTATTACCAATAAAGTTTGTTTTTTTCCTTTCAACACAATCCATTTGGTGAAAAATTTAGATAAGTAGATTGGCCATGTAATACAGCAACAACAAAAACTTTAGTTTTAAAATGCATCATTTGCCTAAATTGGCATTCCTTCCAGCTGATGACATTCTGGGAACTTTTAATGAATTAAAGCTTCATTTGCCTGAAGAAGCCAGTGCAGTTACTGACTGGTTTGAAAATTACATGCATGGTAGCATTAGAAGTCACACAGCAGTGTTGCTGTTTGATCACTAGTATCGTTTCCACCAATTTTGTGGTCAGTATACTAGTGTGTTTGGAATTGACTTCCATATACCCAAAACAGCATAGAAGCATGGTGACCTGGGGAATTCATATCATAGCACATAGACATGCATGTCAGGTAACTGTTCTAAAAATCCTTCCAGATGTATTCATGTATTTGAGAGCACATATTTCTTCTCCACGATTTCCTTTTCTTTTAGCCCTTAAAAGCTGACTTTGAAATTTAGGATCAACTTATAGATTGCCCACAATGTTAACTCACTTTCTATCATAGTCTAGTTGAAGTAAAAATAAATAATCTGTGTATTTTAAGATATTGGACGACTTGTTTTTAGAATATAGAATTGGCGATTAGGCATGGTAAGGAAGACTGTTAATATGTTTGGAGACAATCTGTTGTGCTTTCAATGCTTAAAGGAAAAATAAGAGAGTTAATTAGCAAACATTATTTGTAAAAACAATGCTAATCTAAAACTAATTCTACCTTTTATTCAAAAACTATTTTCAATCTTTTTCATCTATTTCCTAAACTTTTCTAATTTTACTATGCTTGAATTATTTTTATAATCATATCTCAGGGTTGTGACTTGAAACTTCAGGTTTAATGGTTCAATAGTTTTAAATGTAACACGAAATTGTTTAGAAAAAATAATGAAATAAAAAAATAATGAAATCTAAATACTTTATAACAGACACTAAAAGTAATGCAAATGAAATTTTACCAAAGTGGAAAAAGCTCCACAACAAATTACAAAACATAGGTAAGATGAGTCCACAGTTTTATTAGCTCCTAGAGAATAGAAAAGTGTATATATTTACCAACACAACTCAACATTTCATTAAAGAAAAGGCTTTCCTGGCCAGGTGCAGTGGCTCACACCTGTAATCCCAGCACTTTGGGAGGCCAAGGCAGACGGATCACCTGAGGTCAGGAGTTCAAGATCAGCCTGACCAACATGGCGAAAACCCCATCTCTACTAAAAAAAAAAAAAAAAAAAAAAAAAAAAAAGTTAGCTGGGCGTGGTGGTGGGCACCTGTAATTCCAGCTACTCGGGAGGCTGAGGCAGGAGAATCACTTGAACCCAGGAGGTGGAGGTTGCAGTGAGCCGAGATGGTGCCATTGCACTCCAGCCTGGACAAGAGCGAAACTCCATCTCAAAAAAAAAGAAAGAAAGAAAAGAAAGAAAGAGAGAGAAGAAAGAGAAGAAAACAGAAAAGAAAAGGCTTTCCTAAAGTCCAAGATGTAAAAATGCAAGCAGCAAGATCTGTATTAAACATGTTTTGTTCCTTTGCCACAATAGAACTCCCCTTTCCTTCCCCATCATCTGTTAATGAAAACTTGTTTGAAACTTTCTGTAGGTCATTTTTAGATATAAATTTTAGAATTAAATATTTACCATATTTTCCTGCCAAAATTGAAATCAGTTGTCTTATTTCTGATTTTGTATGAGACAAATACCTGTTAAAGCCATCAACCAATTACTGAGGATACTTTTATGATTTCAGTTAACTTAATGAGCTTTCCATCACATTTTATGTAAGAATTGTTTGAAGTTGAAGCTAAAACAAATGGAGCTTTTATGTTGGTACTTATTATATTTTAAGTATAAATATACTTATAAAATTATAAAAATTATTTAAAATTATATTTTAAATATATTTTAAAAGTAAATTTTAATATATTTAAATTTTTGAAAATTATATTTTAAATGTAAATTACTTTATTAAAATATTATTATTTTTCTTTAAGACCTCTATTCTACTTTTTCTTTCTAATAATATATATTTAATTTTGCAAAAGTATTTCCAAATGATGCCAGGGAGGTAGAAATTTATGCCAGTCCTAACTACCTTTTAGTAATTAGAATCAAAGAATTATTAAAACCTTTTTTTCTGAAATTAATCAACAGCTCTACCATTGCCTGCTAATTGATCATAATGTGAACAAGTGCAGAAGTAAAGATGAATTACCATGCAGGGGTATTCATAACGTAAGGATGACTGCAATGAGGAACCTCTAAAAAACAGATCAGTCAGTTTGTTCTCTTCTCTTTTCAATGACCAACCATGAAATTTTCCTTCCAAAATCATGCAACAATTGCTTCTAAAAGTGACTTCAGTGAAATGAAGCATTGGCTGAGTTTAATTTTAATGCATGTGCTTCGCAATCTAAAACTTGCTTCACTGGATTGCTGAATTCTGTGGTTCTGTGGAAACTTTGGTTCTCTTTTCAATGGCATAATGAAACTCATAACCAACCTTGGAGACATACTTAAGAGAAGATATTTCTCATATAATTTTTACAAACATTTTCTCATAAAAATTTTTCTCACCACCTGCCAGATTGTGACTCCTGATAACTCTTCACTCAATCAATGCCCAATAATTCACTCTAGTGAATTAGGTTAAAAGGAACTTTACTAGGGGGACTATAAATGGTGGCACAGGAACTCTAATTTACTAAAATTTACTAAAAAGAAAAAAAATACATAACACCCCCTCGCAGATGTTTATTTATTACTTCAGAAAACGTCTTTACTGAAAGCAATTTGCTCATATTAACTAAGGTCTAACTTTAGCATTCTCCCCTTTTACATACAGAGAAACACATAGAAAATTAAATATAATTATATTTGAGGAATGTAATTTAAGTAGAACCCCAATTTTTTAATGCTAAATATAAAATCTGAGAAAATATTATAATCAGAAATACAGAGAGAATAATCTTGGATTGAAATTATTTAGTATTTTAATAAAATACTTAATAAAAGATATGCTTATAGGTACTTTGAAAGAGTAGCACTAACAAAAATGGAAAATTTAGGATTCAAAAAATTACAGAAATGATCTAGGCAAGCTAAATTTTCTGTAGAAATAAACATATTTCTGTTGACCTATTATCTCTATTTTCTAAATCATGGAACTTTAAAAATTTCCATATACTTCCAGACATGGAGAATATGTCACAGTTTGATCAATGAACTGGTTTGGATGATGGATTGACAATAAGAATGGGCAAAGGTCTTGAGTTTAGCTAATATCAAGGGATTGGACATGTATATTGATAGAGCTATGCAAGAATTAGTCAGCCAAAATAAGATAAAATCATGATTTGGTATGTCCATGTTAAACTCATGGTAGATAGGATTCAAAGGTCAAAAAGACCAAAGAATAAACACATGACCTCTCATTTTACTTTCTTCCTGGAGTGGGCATCCCTGTGCCTACAAGTACTCATCATGGCCAGAAATTGGTCAGAAACCTACAGTTCAACCCTGTCGCTTACTGGGGCAGGATAATGATACTTAGATTCGTTGAATATTATATATTGAACACCATGTGCATGGCACTCTGTGAGGTACTGTATATATAAGAAGGGCAAAACACACATAATTCCTTCCCTTATGAGCTTATAATATAGAGGCCAACACAAAAATCAAAGACACAAATATACATATAAAGGCCTGAATAGTGTAATAAGGAAAAATGTAGAGTGCTGCCTTACGTTGAGGTCTCTAGAAACAGAGCCTGAAATCAGGATTCTTGTATGAGTAAGTAATGGAGGAAGTGTTCTCAGCAAATCAGGATAAGCAGGGAAGAAAGCTAAGCAAGAATGTGGTCTCAGCTGGAAACTGGCTTGAACTTCACCCCATGGGGAGCTCTGGAGAACATGAATTATACTACTGAATTTGCCACATTGAGGCCAGGATATGTCCTTTTTGTAATCCTGGTCATTTAGTCACTGGGTGAGGGCCACCAGATAGAGTGGGCGGTGACAGGAGGAAGCAATTTTTTTGTAATGCTATCCAAGTTAAGATCTAAAGGTTTTATAGCATTTACCTTGGAAAAGAAAAGGAGTAAGAACATTCAAGGTAGCAAAGAGGTCTCTGGTCACCAAAGATCATGAGAAGATGGTGCCAGCCAGTGCAATACAGACAGCTTGAAAAGTGGTAGATTGTGCAGAATCATAAAGGCCAAGTCAAAAATTTTGGTTTTAATCCTAACAGGATTGGGCAGCTTTCAAGCATTAACAGTAGGGGAGGCACTTAAACATACATGAATTTTTAAAAGAGTATTAGAGAAAAAGAATCAGAGTGGGTTAAAAGTAGGTCTTGGAAGATCATCTGCTGACAATTATAGGAATAGAAAAAGAAATAATGGTGGTTTTAACTAGAATAGTGATTGCACACATGAATATAAATGGACGCAAGAGATAATTACCATGTTAAACTGATGGAATATGGTAGTGAATGGAAATCATGGAAGGTATAAGGAGGTATAACCATACCATATCAGTCTATTATCTTGTATTATTTTCTTTAGCTATGCTGTGCTACCCAGGAACTGGCACAGATAAAGAGGTCAGTTGATTATTTGCCTGAATATAATGAAAAGGCAAGAGAGTTTATGTCACTGGAGGAGAGTTACTCAAAGCGTGGACCATAGAATTCAAACTGGACCAAAAAGAAATGAAGAAAAGATGAGGTTACTAGTAAGAAGAGATAGAGGCACCAACAGGCAGGCTGGAGCTACTGACTGAGGAGCACAGAGGTTTGCTCTAACTGCTATGTAGAGCTAGTCCAATCATTCCAACTGTGAAATTGTCCAAATTAAATTTATTTGTAATAAGTTTAGGGAAGTATGCATAAAGGAATTATAGATGATTTTTACAAAGGAAGAAAAATTCTGGCTATACACTACCAAATCTAGCATGATTCAACAACGTAAAGCAATTGTACTCAAAGCAAATCCATCACTAAGAAAATAGACTAGGAAGCAGTGTGTACTTGTCAGGTACCAGTTAGGCAAATATATGCATTGTGGTACTTACTAGGACTGGACAGTGAATTCTTCATCTCAACACTAAAACAGATGCAAAGAAATTCAAAAAACCAGTTGAGACCCACAAGAAGTCAAAAATCATCTTAGGATGTACTGAGGCATGAATCCTGAGGTCACAGTTATTTTGCTGTTTGACTTGCTCAAAAATTGCTTCAGCTCTTCATTTTTGAATCTTTATGCACAACATTTGTGAGTTTTGTGTACATTTTGGAGTCCTTGAATTCCACTAATGTCAAGCAAATGGAAACATGAGTGGAATCAGGAAGCAAAATCTGCAATGTGTTCTCCTGGAATGGGTTGGAAGTGCCTGACAAGCTGCTCCAATTGGCAATGTGGATTTTGGATCCATGAAAAACACAGCTGTGTAGACAAGGGTGTAGATCAAAGGTTGGAAGACCTATTTTTATTTTGATGTTGTGAAAAACCCTATGGTCCAAGAACCACATATATTTTTGACATAAAGACTGCATAGAGAGAAGTCAAAGGCCTTCAGTTCAGAAGTCCCTCGGAAGGACCACATATTAGTGAAAAGATGGAAATTAAAGTGCTTAGATTTTTTTAATCACATAAAATTTCAACATGAATTTTGGAAGTCTAAAAATACCTTCAACACAGGCAGAATGGATTTTATCATGCTCCACACTAAACTTTCAGTTCTGAAAATAAATAGCATGCTGTTTATAGCAACACTGGGTTGTTGTTCTGTATTTCTTAAAGGTGATTATAAACGTGTCAAGATTACATTTGGGGTTCCAGAAGTAGAGCTATTCCCATTATCAGAAATGTTTTTTGCTGAGCTTGGACTGCATCTGTATTAATTCTAGTTATGAAAAGGTAAAGTAGAAAAATATGGTAAGGCTATGATCAATCATACTAAAATAATATTTTTTTAAAGTGGCAGTGCTCCATTAACTCATCCTTTCCCTTTTTCTCTAACATGACATCACATTTTCTTTACCTCTTGCTGCTCCAAATAGTCCAATTTTTGTCTCAAAATATCTCTTCCTGAAGCCAAGAAAATCTACAAAACTGTCTCTGATGACTAGACACCTATTCATCTATGTCCTCAACAGTGTCTACCCTCTCATAATCTCCTGAAATTGAATAAACCAACATTGCTTGATACTCCTTCAAATATGAACTGAAATTGTTAAGTTTTGCCTTCAAGTATGATGCCAGATGTACCAGGGTTGATACTGAAAGGAGGCGCCTTCAGCAATTGAATAAAACAGAACTTTCCACTCCCTGGTGGTTCCACAGACTTCGGAAGGGGACAGCCAGCAGTTTATAGAATTAACCTAAGTAGCTTTCTGTGTCATTTATTTTTATAGGTTCCTCAGTTTTTTACAATTTCTTGGCAGTGTTTTAGATTCCTACTGAATGCCAGTTCTTAAAAATATCTGGTAAGAACTAAAGCAGTGCAGGATGATCAATGAATTATTTTAAATAGTTTCTAAAAGTATGCTGTTTTTTTTTCTGTAATCAATATAATACATTTAGGGAAGTCATTATTGCATATTGAGGACATGTGTGACCCTAATGAGGTGGGCCTTTAATGCTTTAATTCATGACAGACATATGTTTTAATAGTGTTAGTATATACCATGCCTCTAAACTGATGAGTGTATTATGAAAGTGATTTGCTTTTAATTTGAATAAAGTACTACCAGGGCAATGTATAGTTAAAAGAGTTTTATCTATAGTTAATTATTTAGCTTGGGGATTTAAAGCTGTGTGGTAATGGGCTTCTCATGTTCTTAACAGAAGGTTAGTTCAACCTTTTAAATGCTATCACAGGTTGGCAGCCAGACTCTGGTTGGCCTTCGTTCTTTCAATTTGTTATAGGCTACCTGCTATCAGCTTCAATACCTAGGTTTGCCAGCTGCTCTCGTGTATTCTGGGTAGCTTCATGCAATGCAGCTCTCATGTACAATTACACAACCATTCCCAACCACTTAAATCTAACATCACCCTGAAACAACAAAGGCAAGCAGGTTCAAACCTATCCCATCCTATGAGTGTACTAATGTGTAAAATAATTTTTATAAAGGTTTTATGTCAAATGTATTCGATGAGTGTGAGAAAAATAAACTTCTACCCTGCCTAAAATCAGAATTGTCTCCCTCTCTCTTGCTATGTAAATATGAATATTCTGCTAAAAACTGGGGTAGCTGTTGCTTTCTGTTGCTCTGTGTTACTCATGTTTTCCAGGCCTGGGAACAGATGGTGCACCACCTGACTCAGAAGAGTCTAATGTAAGATTCATTGTGCTTCACAGGAAATCAAAGATCAAGCAACAATACAGAAGGTGACGCAGCACCTCCTCAACCAGTAACACAGTATGATACAGTCAAACGGCAAAGGGAGAGGGGAGGGGAGACAGAAATTAAAAAAAAAAAAGAAAAAAGAAAAAAACAAAGAAAGAACAAAATAAGTCCACCTGCTTGGAAAACAAAACCTTTAGCCCTTGAAGGTTATTATTTGAAAATACAATCAACCTCCATCCCAAATCTTTGTCTAAGACAATAATAACTAACTTTCTCTCCAAAGGACCTTACTTGAATTTGTCAGAACTAAAAGATTTTTCTGATGTCCTTCAAGAAATGTTTTAAATTCAAATCACTTGTAATGCACAGAAGTGGAGGTTGATAGCGATAAGTGTATGAAATTTGTAATTTTAACAAAGCTGTGGAGAAGGGGCCTAGGACAGAATAACTTAGATTATATGGGGTAAGGTATCTTCACAGCTATTTTAAAAAGAGTAGCAAGTGCATTGTGTAAGCATTTCAAACACCCTTCTTCACTTAACCTAGAACAAGAGTTGGCAAACTGTGGCCTATGGACCAAATGTGGCCAACTGCCTGTTTTTATAAATAAAGTTTTACTGGAACACAGTCATGTTCTTCAACTTGTGCGTTGTATATGGCTGCTTTTGCACTACATTAGCAGAGATGAGTCATTATAAGAGATCATATGGCCAAGAAAGTTCAAATGTTTATGATCTTCTACAGAGAAAGCATACTGAACTCTGGGCTAGAACATAAACCCCTCCAACAATATGGACATGAACTTTCACTCAATCTGAGAAGTCACTGAGAGTCAGTGAGAACCCCTATAATAACAGTATCTAACATACTTGACTCACATTCTTTACCTTTTGGAAAGAAACAGTTTCTGGCTTCCCCACCCACTATCACCCACCATCACCAAGTTCACAACAGTATTAGCAGAAAAGATATTAAAATGGTTTCTTAATGTTCAGATGCCATCTTCTGACTTCCTTATTAAAAAAATAAAACCCTACATATATAATGCCTGTGGGCAACTATATGCTAATTTGTAGCCTCCCTACCCTTCTGCTGCTAAATCTTTTCAAATCATTTGTTCCTGTCAGGCTGTCACAACAAAAAAAGTTTCAGGCCCTAGACAAATACCACGTGAGGATGTATTCCTAACCTTGTTATCTCTATAACTGGTTGTAACAGAGACTCACCCCCAGAGACAGAGTGGCATTAAAGTACAGTCAAGACATTTACAAATAAATTACTGCCTGAAAAAATCATAATAAGTGAAACAGCATTTCATCCACAAAGAGCACACTTGAAAATCCGTTATCAAAGTCAATTTGCTATTTCTACCCTACATTAGCCTAATGTGATGCACACGAGGCACAGCCGGTGGTGTTCCAGCACAGACTCTCTACAAAATAAGGATTTAAGGATTTCAAACTATCTGAGAAACTGCATTACTGGTCAAGATAACGGCATTTTTATAACAAATGAAAAATAGCAGCTGAAATGCACAAGGGCATGAGATTGGGCATGAACAATCTGGTTTAAACAGAATCCCACCATCTGCCACTTCAGGCATCATTCTGAAGCAGGTCAGTGCTGCATCTATTTTAGGTTTTAAATCAGTATCAGCTACAGTGACAGCCATGAGGCAGAGGGATAACTTTTCTAACTGTCCTTTTTCATTATTGCATTGGCAATAAAAACACCACCTTCCTTGCCAAAAACTAATTTTGCCCCAACCCAAAAGACACTTTACTCCCAAAAGAACACGATCACAGTAGACAAATGGATGACCAGTTGGAAACATTGAGGACACCTTCAGTCTATATTAAACCCTTTATACAGGTGTGGCTGGCAAGATGGCCGAATAGAAAGAGCTCTTGTCTGCGGTTCCCAGAGAGATCAATGCAGAAGGAAGGTAATTTCTGCATTTCCAACTGAGGTATCTGTCTCATCTCACTGGGACTGGTTAGGCAGTGGATGCAGCCCATGGAGAGTCAGCAGAAGCAGGGTGGGGCGTTGCCTCACCTGGGAAGTACAAGGGGTTGGGGAACTCCTTCCCCTAGCCAAGGAAAGCCCTGAGGGACTGTGTTGTGAGGAACAGGGCATTCCAGGCCAGATACTATGCTTTTTCCATGGTCTTTGCAACCCACAGACGCCTATACCACCAGGGCCCTGGGTTTCAAGAACAAAACTGGGCAGCTGTTTGGGCAGACACAGACCTACCTGCAGGAGTTTTTTTTTCGTACCCCAGTGGCACCTGGAATGCCAGCGAGACAGAACCATTCACTCCCCTGGAAAGGGGGCTGAGGCCAAGGAGCCAAGCCATCTAACTCAGCAGATCCCACCCCCACAGAGCCCAGCAAGCTAAGATCCACTGGCTTGAAATTCTCGTGCCAGCACAGCGATCTGAAGTCAACCTAGAAGGCTTGAGACTGATGGCGGGAGGGGCATCTGCCATTACTGAGGCTCAAGTAGGCCGTTTTCCCCTCACAGTGTAAAAAAAAGCCTCCTGGAAGTTTGAGCTGGGTGGAGCCCACCACAGCTCAGCAAAGCTGCTGTAGCCAGACTGCCTCTCTAGATTTTTCCTCTCTGGGCAGGGCATCTCTGAAAGAAAGTAGCAGCCCCAGTCAGGAGCTTATAGATAAAACTCCCATCTCCCTGGGATAGAGGACCTGGGGGAAGGTGCGGCTGTGGGTGCAGCTTCAGCAGACTCACATATTCCTGCCTGCCCACTCTGAAGAGAACAGCAGAGATCCCAGCACAGCACTCCAGCTCTGCTAAGGAACAGACTGCCTCCTCAAGTGGGTCTCTGACCCCTGTGCCTCCTGACTGGGACACACCTCCCAGCAGGGGTCCACAGACACCTCGTACAGGAGAGCTCTGGCTGGCATCTGGTGAGTGCCCCTTTGGGAAGAAACTTCCAGAGGAATGAGCAGGCAGCAATCTTTGCTGTTTTGCAGGCTCTGCTGGTGATACCCAGGCAAACGGGGTCTGAAGTGGACCTCAAGCAAACTCCAGCAGACCTGCGGCAGAGGGTCCTGACTGTTAGAAGGAAAACTAACAAATGGAAAGGAATAGCATCAACATCAACAAAAAGGACATCCACACAAAAACCCCATCCGAAGGTCACCAACATCAAAGACCAAAGGTAGATAAATCCACAAAGATGAGGAAAAACCAGTGCAAAAAGGCTGAAAATTCCAAAAACCAGAACACCTCTTCTCCTCCAAAGGATCACAACTCTTTGCCAGCAAGGGAACAAAACTGGACGGAGAATGAGTTTGACGAATTGACAGAAGTAGGCTTCAGATGGTGGGTAATAACAAACTCCTCCAAAGAAAAGGAGCATGTTCTAACTGAATGCAAGGAAGCTAAGAACCTTGAAAAAAAAATTAAAGGAATGGCTGACTAGAATGACCAGTTTACAGAAGAATATAAATGACCTGACGGAGCTGAAAAACACAGCATGAGAACTTTGTGAATCATACACGGGTATCAATGACTGAATCGATCAAGTGGAAGAAAGGATATCACAGATTGAAGATCAAGTCAATAAAATAAAGCATAAAGACAAGATTAGAGAAAAAAGAATGAAAAGGAACAAACAAAGCCTCTAAGAAATATGGGACTATGTGAAAAGATCAAACCTACATTTGATTGGTGTACCTGAAAGTGATGGGGAGAATGGAACCAAGTTGGAAAACACTCTTCAGGATATTATCCAGAAGAACTTCCCCAACCTAGCAAGACAGGCCAACATTCAAATTCAGGAAATACAGAGCACACCACAAAGATACTCCCCGAGAAGAGCAACCCCAAGACATAATCATCAGATTCAGCAAGGTTGAAATGAAGGAAAAAATGTTAAGGGCAGCCAGAGAGAAATGTCTGGTTACCCACAAAGGGAAGTCCACCAGACTAGCAGCAGAAATCTCGGGAGAAACCCTACAAGCTAGAAGAGAGTGAGGGCCAATATTCAACATTCTTAAAGAAAAGAATTTTCAACCCAGAATTTCATATCCAGCCAAACTAAGTTTCATAAGCGAAGGAGAAATAAAATCCTTTACAGACAAGCAAATGCTGAGAGATTTTGTCACCACCAGGCCTGCCTTACAAGAGCTCCTGAAGGAAGCACTAAATATGGAAAGGAAAAAACCAGTACCAGCCACTGCAAAAATGTACAAAATTGTAAAGACCATCGACACCATGAATTAACTGCAACAACTAACAGGCAATACAACCAGCTAGCATCATAATGACAGGATCAAATTCACACATAGAAATATTAACCTTAACTGTAAATGGGCTAAATGCCCCAATTAAAAGACACAGACTGGCAAATTGCATGAAGAGTCAAGACCCATCGCTGTGCTATATTGAGGAGACCCATTTCACGTGCAAAGACACACGTAGGCTCAAAATAAAGGGATGAAGGAATATTTTCCAAGCAAATGGAAAGCAAAAAAAAGCAGGGTTTGCAATCATAGTCTCTCATACAACAGACTTTAAACTAACAGAGATCAAAAAAGACAAAAAAGGGCATTACATAATGTTAAAGGAATCAATGCAACAAGAAGAGCTAACTATCCTAAATATAGATGCACCCAATACAGGAGCACCCAGATTCATAAAGCAAATTCTTAGAGACCTACAAAGAGACTTAGACTCCCATGCAATAATAGTGGGAGACTTTAACACCCCACTGTCAATATTAGACAGAGCAACGAGACAGAAAATTAACAAGGATATTCAGGACTTGAACTCAGCTCTGCACCAAGCAGACCTAATAGACATCTACAGAACTCTCCATCCCAAATCAACAGAATATACATTCTTCTCACCACCACATCACACTTATTCTAAAATTGACCACATAATTGGAAGTAAAACACTCCTCAGCAAATGGAAAAGAACAGAACTCATAACAAACAGTCTCTCAGGCCACAGTGCAATCAAATTAGAACTCAGGATTAAGAAACTCACTCAGAGCCATACAACTACATGGAAACTGAACAACCTGCACCTGAATACTGGGTAAATGACGGATTTAAGGCAGAAATAAATAAGTTCTTTGAAACCAATGAGAACAAAGATACAACATACTAGAATCTCTGGGACACAGCTAAAGCAGTGGTTAGAGGGAAATTTATAGCACTAAAAGCCCACAGGAGAAAGCAGGAAAGATCTAGAGAAGCAAGAGCAAACAAATTCAAAAGCTAGATCCTTGAGGAATTGCCACACATGAGAAAGTGGAAAAGATCGAAAATCAACACCCTAACATCACAATTAAAAGAAGTAGAGAAGCAGGAGCAAACGTATTCAAAAGCTAGCAGATGACAAGAAATAACTGAGAGCAGAACTGAAGGAGACAGAGACACGAAAAACCTCTCAAAAAAATCAATGAATACAGGAGCTGGTTTTTTTGAAAAAGATTAACAAAATAGATAGACCGCTAGCCAGACTAATAAAGAAGAAAAGAGAGAAGAATCAAATAGACACAATAAAGAATGATAAAGGGGATATCACCACTGATCCCACAGAAATACAAACTAGTATCAGAGAATACTATAAACACCTCTACACAAATAAACTAGAAAATCTAGAAGAAATGGATAAATTCCTGGACACATACACCCTCCCAAGACTAAACCAGGAAGAAGTCAAATCCATGAATAGACAAATAGCAAGTTCTGAAATTGAGGCAGTAATTAATAGCCTACCAACCAAATAAAGCCTACAATCAGATTGATGCACAGCCGAATTCTACCAGAGGTACAAAGAGGAGCTGGTACCATTCTTTCTGAAATGATTCCAAGCAATAGAAAAAGAGGGAATCCTCCCTAACTCATTTTATGAGGCCAGCATCATCCTGATACCAATATCTGGCAGAGACACAGAAAAAAAAAAAAAAAAGACAATTTCAGGCCAATATGCCTGATGAACAATGATGCGAAAATCCTCAATAAAATACTGACAAACTGAATCCAGCAGCCCATCAAAAAGCTTATTCACCACGATCAAGTCAGCTTCATCCCTGGGATGCAAGGCTGGTTCAACATATGCAAATCAATAAATGTAATCCATCACATAAACAGAACAAATGACAAAAACCACATGATTATCTCAACAGATGCAGAAAAGGCCTTCGATAAAATTCGACACCCCTTCATGCTAAAAACTCTCAATAAACTAGGTATTGATGGAACGTATCTCAAAATAATAAGAGCTATTCATGACAAACTCACAGCCAATATTATACTGAATGGGCAAAAGCTGGAAGCGTTCTCTTTGAAAACCGGCACAGGACAAGGATGTCCTCTCTCATCACTCCTATTCAACATAGTGTTGGAAGTTCTGGCCAGGGAAATCAGGCAAGAGAAGGAAATAAATAGTATTCAAATAGGAAGAGAGGAAGTCAAATTGTCTCTGTTTGCAGATGACATGATTGTATATTTAGAAAACCCCATCGTCTCAGCCCCAAATCTCCTTAAGCTGATAAGCAACTTCAGCAAAGTCTCAGGATACAAAATCAGTGTGCAAAAATCATAACCATTTCTATACACCAATAATAGACAAACAGAGAGCCAAATCATGAGTGAACCCTCATTCACAATTGCTACAAAGAGAATAAAGTACCTAGGAATACAACTTACAAGGGATGTGAAGGACCTCTTTACGGGGAACCACAAACCACCGCCAAGGAAATAAGAGAAGACACAAACAAATGGAAAAACATTCCATGCTCATGGATAGGAAGAATCAATATTGTAAAAATGGCCATTCTGTCCAAAGTAATTTGTAGATTCAAGGCTATCCCCATCAAGCTACCAATGACTTTCTTCACAGAGTTAGAAAAAACTACTTTAAATTTCATATGGAACCCAAAAAGAGCCCATATAGCCAAGACAATCCTATGCAAAAAGAACAAAACTGGGGGCATCACACTACCTGACTTCAAACTATACTACAACCAAAACAGCATGGTACTGGTACCAAAACCGATATATCAACCAATGGAACAGAACAGAGGCCTCAGAAATAACGCCACACAACTACAACCATCTGGTCTTTGACAAACCTGACAAAAACTAGAAATGGGGAAAGGATTCCCTATTTAATAAATGGTGTGGCTAGCCATATGCGGAAAACTGAAACTGGACCACTTCCTTACACTTTATACAAAAATTAACTCAAGATGGATTAAAGACATAAATGTAAGACCTAAAACCATAAAAACTATAGAAGAAAACCTAGGCAATACCATTCAGGACATAGTCATGGGCAAATACTTCATAACTAAAACACCACAAGCAATGGCAACAAAAGCCAAAATTGACAAATGGGATCTTATTAAACTAAAGAGCTTCTGCACAGCAAAAGAAACTATCATCAGAGTGAACAGGCAACCTACAGAATGGGAGAACATTTTGCAATCTATCCATCTGACAAAGGGATAATATCCACAATCTACAAGGAACTTAAACAAATTTAAAAGAAAAAAACAACCCCATCAGAAAGTGGGTGAAGGATATGAACAGACACTTCTCAAAAGAAGACATTTATGTGGCCAACAAATATATGAAAAAAAGCTCAAAACCACAATGAGATACTATCTCACGCCAGTCAGAATGGCGATCATTAAAAAGTCAAGAAACAACAGATTCTGGAGAGGATGTGGAGAAATAGGAATACTTTTACCCTGTTGATGGGAGTGTAAATTAGTTCAACCATTGTGCAAGACAGTGTGGTGATTCCTCAAGGATCTAGAACCAGAAATATCATTTGACCCAGCAATCCCATTACTGGGTATACACCCAAAGGATTATAAATCATTCTCCTATAAAGACACATGCACATGTATGTTTATTGCGGCACTGTTCACAACAGCGAAGACTTGGAGCCAACCCAAATCCACATCAATGATAGACTGGATAAGGAAAACGTGATACATATACACCATGGAATACCACGCAGCCATAAAAAAGGATGAGTTTATGTCCTTTGCAGGGTCATGGATGAAGCTGGAAACCATTTTCAGCAAACAAACACAGGAACAGAACACCAAACACTGCATGTTCTCACTCACAATTGAGAGTTGAACAATGAGAACACATGGACACAGAGAGGGGAACATCACACATCAGGGCCTGTCAGGAGATGTAGGGCTAAGGGAGGGATAGCGTTAGGAGAAATGCCTAATGTAGGTGACGGTTGATGGGTGCAGCAAACCACCATGGCACATGTACACCTATGTAACAAACCTGCATGTTCCACACATGTATCTCAGAACCTAAAGTATAATGATTTTAAAAAACCCTTTAGGCCGGGCGCGGTGGCTCATGCCTGTAATCCCAGCACTTTCGGAGGCCGAGACGGGTGGATCATGAGGTCAGGAGATCGAGACCATCCTGGCTAACACGGTGAAACCCCATCTCTACTAAAAATACAAAAAATTAGCCGGGCATGGTGGCGGGTGCCTGTAGTCCCAGCTACCCGGGAGGCTGAGGCAGGAGAATGGCGTGAACCCGGGAGGCGGAGTTTGCAGTGAGCCGAGATCACGCCACTGCAGTCCGGCCTGGGTGAAAGAGTGAGACTCCGTCTCAAAAAAAAAAAAAAAAACCCTTTATACAGCAGGACAAAGAAAAAGTAAGAAATTAATTGAATGATTTGCACACATATTTCTCCTGCCAGTTTAGTATTACTCATACTAGATAAAAAGAAGACAAATGTCAGTGAAAAAAATGGCTACTCTCTGAGTTTCTCCCATTGACCCTTTTTTACAGTTTCAATATTAATCGAAGTGGCTCACTGTACTGCTTCTGTGGAATTAGGATTGGTATTAAGAGGGTGTTCTTTTTTATGAACTTTTATTGTTATTTTACCTTTTTTTTTTTTTTTTTTTTTAGAGAAAGACATTGAGATTTATTTTAAGGAACTGGTTCACATGATTGTTGGGACTGCAGGTCTGAAATCTGTAGGACAGACCAGGAGGCTGAAATCTCAGGCAGGTGTTGATGCTGCAGTCTTGAGACAGAATTTCCTCTCCTAGAAACTTCAGTTCTGCTCTTATGACCTTTGACTAATTGGATGAGGCCCACCCACATCATCATGTGCAATCTTCTTAATTTAAAGTGGACTGATTATAGATGTTAATCACATCTATAAAATGCCTTAATGGCAACCCCTAAATAAGTGTTTGATTAGATAACCAGATACTATAGCTTGGGCAACTTGATGCATAAAGTCAGCCATCACAAGTACCCTTTGGGGATTTTTATGTTGTTGTTGTTGTTGTTGTTATTTTGATTGTTATTATTATTTTAATTTATTATTATTATTTTCAACTTTTATTTTAGATTCCGGGGGTAGATGTACAGGTTTGTAACCTGGGTGTATTGTTTGTTGCTGAGGTGTGTATGAATGATCCTGTCACCCAAGTTCTGAGCATAGTACCCAAGAGTTAGTTTTTCAACCACTGTCCCCTTCTCTCCTTCCCCTGAAAATAGTCTTACATCGGTGTGACCTGGATATGAGATATGAAGTCAAAGGAGATTATTTTGGAGCTTTAAGATTTGACTGCCCTGCTGGATTTTGGACTTGCATGGAGCCTGTAGCTCTTTTGTTTCAGCTAATCTCTTCCATTTGGAATGGCTGTATTTACCCAATGCCTATACTCCCATTGTATCTAGGAGGTAACTAACTTGCTTTTGACTTTAAAGGCTCAGACTTACCTTGTCTCAGGTAAGACTTTGGACCGTGGACTTTTGAGTTAATGCTGAAATGAGTTAAGTCTTTAGGAGACTGTTAGGAAAGCATGAATGGTTTTGAAATATGAGGACATGAGATTCGGGTGGGGCCAGAGGTGGAATTAAATGTTTTGGCTCTGTCCCCACCCAAATTTCATTTTTAATGCTGACGTGTTGTGGGAGGGACCTGGTGGGAGGTAATTGAATCATGGAGGCAGGTCTTTCCTGTACTGTTCTCATGGTAGTGAATATGTCTCATGATATCTGATGGCTTTATAAGGCAGAGTTTTCCTGCACAAGCTGTCTCTTTGCCTGCTGCCATCCATGTAAAATGTGACTTGCTCCTCCTTGCCTTCTGCCATGATTGTGAGGCTTCCCCAGCAACGTGGAACTGTAAGCCTATTAAACCTCTTTCTTTTGTAAATTGCCCAGTCTTGGGTATGTCTTCATCAGCAGCATGAAAACAGACTAATAGGCCATCTTTATGTTCATGAGTACCCAACATTTAGTTTCCATTAAGAGGATCTTCTTACCAATGAGAATCACTCTGTCAGTGATTGTCACTTTAGTAATATGCTCCATGACTTACATGTATACATTGCATGTATTTTGTGTATCTAATATTCCATTCCATTAAAAATAGTGAAAAGATATAATTGTTTTTAAAAATCCTTTGAGAAGTGATGATTCTCAAATCATCACATGACAGGAAAGACCTGCCCCTGACTCTGTTAACTCATTGATCTAATTGAAATGGCAGGAATAAATCTCAGGGAATTACTTCAGCATCTCTATCCTCACTAAAGTGGCCACAGTCTTTGCTTTTGTTCTTAGGAGAATCTCAATCTACAAACCTTTCAGGTCAGTCTCCTTAGATCTAAGAACTTCAAGGATACAATCCAATAGGTAAACTAAATAAGGTTAATTATAATTCAAGTGTCCCACCGGTATTGTCTTCTATGGTAAGCAAATATACTGTTACCAATATAATTAGGAATTAGTGGAAAGAGCTATTAGTATCTGTATCACTACCTCCATGACACATTATAGTTTTGTTTTCACACTGAGCCTGCTGGAAATGCTATTTACGTGCCTGTCAAAACTGAGCAATAAACATTTAGATTATAGCTTATAGACAGAGTTTAATATTTGATTCCCCAATCCTAAACAAAGACATATAATTTGTATATTTTGTCGAAATTTCATACAAATATTTTCTGCTTACTCAAATAATAGCACATGATACTATAAAGAGAAACTATGATGCTATAAAGAGAAAATAATTATACAAAGGTTAAGAGAATAATTTTTCCAAAAGTAGAGAAGAGCTCAGTCTCACTTTCATAGCTCCACATGGAATAAGTCAATGCAGGGGATACACATTTTACATTGACTTGAAAATTAGTATTAGTAGTTCTAATATTATGTTGATATGTTTTTAGATTGTTCACCACTTAGATCAACAAAATGAAGTGGAGTAATTCCTTCAACAAATATTTACTGAATACTTGCTATACCCTGTGGAGAACAGAGGATGGTTTGCAATGAAAGGTGTCTGGAAAAAAGTGACACCTGAATGAGTTCTTAAAAGTTAGCTAGGTCACGGCGGGGGGGAAAGAAAGTCTTCCAAATAGCAAAAGCAAAGACACAGCGCAGAGGAGCTAATGGTGTCTGACAAAAATGCAAGCAGTTTGGCATTGCTGAGGCATAAAGTGCAAGGGAGCAGCTAGCTGGAGGTGCCTCTGGAGATACGGGCAAGGATCAGAGAAGAGAGCTTTTGCTCTGAGTTAAGCAGTTTGAGATATATCTCCTAAATTACAAGAAGACGTTGAAAGACTTTAAGCACAGGGTTCCATGTGTTTAAATCTGCATTTCTGAAGAATCATTCTAGCAGCTGGGTTGAAGATTAATTTGACTGGGACAAGAAAGGGAAAATAAGACCGATTAATACACTAATGAAGAAGCAGCAGATGGATAACGGATAACGAGAATGTAAACTAAGGTGATGACTGTAGGGATGGGTTAGAAAGGATGGATTAGGATGTTAAAATTATCTATATTCTGTGATTAATTATACATGGTTGGTATATACGAGGGAGGGGTAAATTTATTACAAATTTCTACCCACATTTCCTGGCCATGATTCTATCAACTGAGATAAAAAATATAGGATGAGGAAAGAAATTTGGTAGGGGAAGATAATTTTACTTTTCAACATATTGTTTGTAAATTTTCTATGGGACAATCATTTGTTGATGTCCGGTAGACTATAGGATATATATCTGGGGAGGGGTTTGGACCATGCATTGAAGCTTAGAAGATGAAACTGTGTGAGTAGATTAGATAACCCAGTGAGCATGAGAAACTGAGGTGGATGAAAAGAAGATAGAGACAAAGAAAAAACAGTAAGAAAGATGTAAGACCCAGGAGAATGTCGTATCACAAAAGCCAAGTGAAGGAGAAATAGAATAACCCACATGGCAAATACAGAAGAGAGGACTAGGAAAAAAGAGACTAGGAAAGGCCTCAGTTAGCTATTAGGAAAAATTAGAAGCCTTATTATAGTGGAAAAATAAATAAATAAGAGGTGAATGTGTTACTATGGTCAGGCAAAAGAATTGGGCAGGTTCTCAAATATCAATAATAAGAAAATAAAACCTGATACTAATTTTTGTTATTTCATCAGGGACCTGGTACTATATGACAGTTTTTATAAATCTCTGACTCTATACTTAATGTGCATTAGATTATAATAGAACAGTTTTTTGTTTTTTTTTTTTTTGAGACGGAGTCCCACTCTGTTGCTCAGGCTGGAGTGCAGTGGCCCGATCTCGGCTCACTGCAACCTCCGCCTCACGGGTTCAAGCGATTCTCCTGCCTCAGCCTCCTGAGTAGCTGGGATTACAGGCGCATGCCACCACGCCCGGCTAATTTTTGTATTTTTAGTAGAGACGGGGTTTCACTAAGTTGGTCAGGCTGGTCTCGATCTCCTGACCTCGTGATCCGCCCACGTGGGCCTCCCAAAATGCTGGGATTACAGGGGTAAGCCACCGCGCCCGACCAATAGAACAAATTTTAAAAGATGGAGTAATACCAACATTAAAAGGCAGACAACATTGCTGCATGATACAAACAGTATCTAAGAATAATAGGAGTGGAAAGGAAAAATAAACTAGGTAGATTTGGGGTGTGAAGAGTAGTTAATGGCACATTATAATTCTTAAGTCCTTTGAAAGCAATTCTCCATGAGGACATTCTCACAAAGGGCCAATTTCTTTCTTTCTTTTTTTCTTTTTTTTTGAGACGGCGTCTCTCTCTGTTGCCCCCTCCCGAGTAGCTGGGACTACAGGCACCCGCCACCGCGCCCGGCGAATTTTTTTGGATTTTTAATAGAGACGAGGTTTCACCGTGTTAGCCAGGATGGTCTAGAGCTCCTGACCTCATGATCCGCCCACCTCGGCCTCCCAAAGTGCTGGGATTACAGGCGTGAGCCACCGCGCCTGGCCCTACAAAGGGCTAATTTCTTCTGATTCATAGGCAAAAACTGCTTCCCTAGAAAAGAACAAATTTTACAAAACCACTGATGAAGTTCAGATGATTCAATAATCAACCTCAAGTTTTAAGTCAGACTCGTACTTTTCCCCTCACTTTGACCAGAATATATTGCTGCTGCAAAGCAATTTGCACTTTAAAACTTTAAAGAGAGCAGAAAGGACTAGACTTGCCAGAAGGCAGTTGGGCAATTGTCACAGGCAGATTGTTTATTCCACCCAGAGGTTTATTATTATTTTCATAGTATTCTGCAAAGATCAAGAGAAAGTGCTAACAGGCTATGGTTTTTATAAAGGTGGAGTTTAAAGTATTATAAAGCAGTAAACCATCAAATTGCTTGACAGTTTATACAGGTAGGTTGTTCATATAACTATATGAGCAAGGAATACACTTTACTTTTATTAGTTCCAGAACTGTGTGGCCCACAGTCAGTTCAATCAGAACAGACTGAACAATCTGAACAATCAGAAGGATTTTCTGAATTTTTGTCTGATTTTTTACCAAAATTCTGCGAGTGATTCATTGTTTGACTGCAGTAAACCAGTAATGTTTGAAACAAGAATTAATGTTGGCACCAGAAATCATGTCTGTCCTTTTTCAACTTCAAATACAATTAATTAATAAGAATTGCACAAATTCAATGATGAAAGCAAAAATCTCAGGACTTATGAGGGAAGCAAGAAAAAAAAAAAGGATCTCCCTTTTTAATGACACATAAAGGGAAGAAATCAAGGTCCTATTATGTTTCTTACTCTGAAATAAAATTGCCCAAGCTGAGAACCTGACGATCATGTGTATTATTTCCCTATGGGTGCCATAACAAAGTATCGCCAACTGGATTTTTTAAGCCACCCAGAAATTTGTCTCACGGTTCTAGAGGCTAGAAGTTCACAATCAAAGTGTTGGCAGGGTTGGTTCCTGCTGAGAGTTGTGAAGTAGAATCTGTTCCATGTTTCTCCTCGGCTTCTGGTGGTTTGCTGCCAATCTTTGGCATTCCTTGACTTGCAGACCTGTCACCCCAGTCTCTGTCTTCATGTTCACATGGCGTACTCCCTGCGTGCATGTATCCAGTTGTGATGGTTAATATTAAGTGTCAAATTGACTGGATTGAAGGATGCAAAGTATTGTTCTTGGGTGTCTGGGAGGGTGTTGCCAAAGGAGATTAACATTTGAGTCAGTGGACTGGGAAAGGCAGATCCACCCTCAATCCGGGTGGGCACCATCTAATCATCTGCTAGTGTAGCTAGGATAAAAGCAGGCAGAAGAACGTGGAAAGACTAGATTGGCTAAGTCTTTTGGCCTCCATCTTTCTCCTGTGCTGGATGCTTACTGCCCTTGAACTCCAAATTCTTCAGCTTTTGGACTCTTGGACCTATACCAGTGATGTGACAGGGGCTTGCAGGCTTTTGGCCACAGACTGAAGGCTGCACTGTCAGCTTCCCTACTTTTGAGGTTTTGGGACTCAGACTGGCTTCCTGGTTTATCAGCTTACGGTTGGCTTATTGTGGGACTTCACCCTGTGATTGTGTGAGTCATGTCTCCTAATAGACTCCCCTTCATATCTAGATCTATCCTCTTAGTCCTGTCCCTCTGGAGAACCCTGACTAATACACCAATTTTCTTTTTATATATATATAAGAACACCAGTCATATTGGAATAGAGAGCCACCCTACTCCAGTATGGCTTTATCTTAATTGCATCTACAACTACCCTTTTCCAAATAGAAACACATTCTGAAGTAGTAGGAGTTAGGACTTCAATTTATTAAATTTTTTTTATGGGGAACACAACTCAGCCCATAAAACATCTTAGATGTATCCATCTTTCCATGTACTATTGTCTCAAAGTTCAGTTTCATCCACCTTCACACTTCTCTAATGTTCAACTCTTTCTCCAGCTCCACTGCAACTGCCTTTGCAGTATCTTACTTCATCACTGAAGCGTGATTCCACAAGGGTAGAGCCTGTGACCATTTTTGTTCCTCTGTGTAGGCCCACTGACTGACCTCATACTGGCTGTCTTTTTTTTTTTTTTTTTTTTTTTTTTTTTTGAGGCAGAGTCTCGTTCTGTTGCCCAGGCTGGAGTGCAGTGGCACTATCTCCACTCACTGCAACCTCTGCCTCCTGGGTTTAAGCAATTCTCTGCCTCGGCCTCCCAAGTAGCTGGGATTACAGGCGCGTGCCACCATGTGTGGCTAATTTTTGTATTTTTAGCAGAGACGGGGTTTCACCATCTTGGCTGGGCTGGTCTTGAACTCCCAACCTCGAGATCCACCCACCTCGGCCTCCCAAGGTGCTGGGATTACAGGCGAGAGCCACCGTGCCCGGCCCTGGCTGTCTCTTAATGTAATATCTGTTTAGTGAGTTTTAAGTAAAAGACTCCTCATTGATTAGTAAAATGTATTTCTAACTAGATTTCCTGTTTGTAAACTTAATCTTCACTTCAGTCCATTCTCCCCCACTGTTAACAGGTAGATGTTTGAAATATTTTTACCATGCTCCAAAATGTTCAATGGGTTTTCATGACTTACAAGATAAACAGTCAAACACCTTAGGCTGGCACACAAGGAACTTTGTCTTGGCCTCGGTTTACCCCTTCAGTCTCATCTCCATACTTCCTCCCAACCCCTGATCCCATAAAAGCAGTAATTTTAGCTCCTTGATAATCTCATGCTCTCCTGTGCTTGCATGCCTTTGCAAAGCTTCTCTTTGCCTAGAATATGTTTCTCACCCCATCAGCCCAAAGACAACCTTCTGGGTGAGTTCTTTATCAACCTTCTTTTCATTGTGCATTTTATGTATACCTATATCAGAATAGCCTGTATATTGTCTACTTAAATGAATGTTTTTGTGTCTTACTTTCGGTGAGACTGAAACAACCTGTGCTTCTTGAGGACCAAACACAAGGGTTTTTTTTCATCTTTGTATTCTCAGTTTATTATATAGGGCGAGGGCAGGCACCGAATAAACATTTGCAGAATAAACAAATGCATGGAAGAAAAACTATGTGGTCCAAAGTTCATTTACAGAGCTTAGTTAGGACACATTTGTTGGAAATGTGATTTAAAGTGATTATAGCTCTTCCTCTAAATCTGTAGTCAGAGTCAACAGAACAGATACTTCAATAATGGCCTCAATGTCAGCCTTCTATATACCTGTCAAAGCCAGGCACGCCAGTGAGGAAAGAGTACACCAAGGTACACCTTCAAACCCCGCTTTGTTCCTAATGCTTTACAAATATTTTCTGAGACTGATGGAGGGAGGAAAACTCAATATACTTTGGTTTATAATCTAATGATGCCTAGTAAAGGCCATAACTCTAACAAACATAAGGCAGGTGTGAGATAATATTTGTCCTTTGTTAAGCCATGTTAATTTAGCAGGCAGTTAACTAACTCTTGGCTCAGATAATAAAATCAAACCAAATATACTAAAATTAGCAATGAGGAAGACATTTTTATTTGTATGTGTGTGTATGTGAAGTAGCAGCCATCCTTTATAACCTGATCATGTCCCATATAGAGATTTTTCCCTTTAGGGCCAATGTTTGGGTATTGAGGTTGAGTTTATTAAGGAATACAATAGGCTTCTTACTAGTGAGGGGAGTAGTGACATTAGCAAAAACCCTCTGAGGGGAAGCAGAATCTGAAGGTATGTAGCTATGAGGCATACGCATTATTACCACGGACATTTACTCATCTATTTCTAGCTTTTATCATTTGGGCATCATTTAATTGTAGGAGCTGGTAGGTTAACGTTCCACAGCTCTGTTCATACATGGTGCATGGTATAAACAAGATGATTTCCCTGGCATTGAAAATGAAAGGGTGGCTTTTTTACTCAGGAAGATCAAAACATATTGAGGAAGGGACATCTTCAAGTGAGTAATAGATGTCACATGAAATGTGTGAAAATATTTTGTGTAAAGTGTGTTGTGATTGCAGAACAAGAAGTAGCTAACGTTGTCTCCATAGTCCATTAAATAAAATCAATCAATCAATCAGGGTGTTATATGAACCTTCCTTGTGTCTGCATTGTATCACAAGAATAATTCCCCGTGCAGAAGAGGAGAAACAGGGAGAGGAAATCAATGGTTCTTCTGTTTGAGCATGGGTCAAGTTGGGCACTAGTGGGAAACTGGAGGGCACAGGAAGATAGAAGCCACGGTATCTCTGTCCTTCTCTCATTTCCTTGGATAGCATCTTCAGTAGTGGGTAAGTCTCCTCATTAACTCTGGCACAGGCCAAGCCTCCTGGCAGGTTTCTAGATTCCACATCACCTCCATAACAGGAGGTCCTCCATACTACAGAATGGCAACAGCTTCCTGCTGATACTAATCTCTGGGTTACCTAAACAACCTCTGTTTGGTTCCTTAGATCTTTCATCAAGTGCACAACCCATTCTAGCCATTTAATTCCTTCTGTTTAAAATAATTTGTGATTTTTACTTTCCTATTTGACTTTGATACACTATTACGTGTATCAGACAAATAAAATTAAGAATGGAAAATGTAAAACTTGTCTAAATCTGGGATCGTGTTTGCGCAAAGAATTGAGTAGTTAGAAATTACTGATAATTATCTCATTTCTTCTTTCATGTTTGTTTTATACTTTAAGATCAGCTTTTGAGTCCAAATTACTAAAGTATTTTTTGAAAAATCAATGTCAGAAATTCTGAGATTTTTTTAAAAATATAGGCTGTTACACAACAGTCAAATAATTAGGATTTAAAGGCTATGCACAATACCAAAGAAGAAAATAAACACTATCAAATCTTTATAAACAGAAAATGCCAGTAATCCCACTTTGCTTGACCTTTCATATCTGTAATAATGGCATAATTATTCTAAGAACAGAAACCGAATTTTATTTTTTATTCCAATGTAATAACAATAGAAGATATACTATGAAACAAAAATGTAATACCAAAATGAAGAAAAATAAATAATGATTTTAAAACCATAGATACCAATAATAACAACATCAAACAAATATTGATAAATTGCCATTTTGTGTTAAACATCACACTACCGTTAAACACTTAGTGAAGGCATCAACTCTCTGGGCCTCAAGTTCCTTTTGGGGAAACCGAAGAGCTTAGACCACAGTAGTTTTTCCCAACCATTGATCCTCAGGTCTAGCAGTTTGTATAACTAAAGATTATACGGTGGTCCAGGCGCAGTGGCTTACGCCTGTAATCCAGCACTTTGGGAGGCCGAGGAGGGCGGAACACGAGGTCAGGAGATCAAAACCATCCTGGCTAACAGGATGAAACCCTGTCTCTACTAAAAATACAAAAAATTAGCCAGGCGTGGTGGCAGGTGCCTGTAGTCCCAGCTACTCGGGAGGCTGAGGCAGGAGAATGGTGTGAACCTGGGAGGCAGAGCTTGCAGTGAGCCGAGATCGTGCCACTGCACTCCAGCCTGGGCAGCAGAGCGAGACTCCGTCTCAAGAAAAAAAAAAAAAAAGATAATATTAATTTACCTATTGCAACATCCATTACTTAAATTAAAAATCAAATAATTATGTAGGAGATGTTTGCTTTAGAACAGACTAGTTTATGGTCCTCTGAGAAGTCAGATGAGCTGGCTTATGACTCAGTTACCATTTCTGACTCAGTTGATAAATCCTAGCTAGTACATTAGTTTTAAACAGCACATTGCTTTTTTAAATTCTAGGTCAAATGTTGTTTAATTTATATCCATAATTGACCATTTGTTAAAGACAGGAAGCACAGGGAACACTGATGTTGAAATGCAATAAGGAAACTAGGGACATAATAATATAATTCTGCAAATTTTGTTCATTTTCTCTTCATCAGATCAAAATTCTTGTGTGTATTTAGTACTTCAAAAATCCATTTGAAAAGCATAAACTAATGTAATGATTATTAAACATGGCTTTGAATCATGAGAAATAAAAAAATTAACCAGCATACAATGTGTTATTTGCAGACATTTCAAATAACAATTTGAATCTCTTCTTATCTATGCAGTCAGAAACAAAACATGATAATCTAAAAGTAAAACAGTCCATTTTTTTTAAGTATGGAGCAAGAATTCTACACATCTGGTCATAATTTAGCAGCTTTTTTCATATTATAACATGCATTTTAAATGTATATTTCAATTGCTATTTATTCACAAACCCAAATATGCCATACTATTAGATTGTTTCTTTTTCAACAAATTTTGGCCTTTAAAATAAAATTAAAATTTTCTTAGAAACTGATTTTTAATGGAAAAGGTGGAAATTTATATTTTTATGTATTATTTCCGTTCTTAAGGTTGCACTTAAATATTTTATATTTTTAAATAATTCATTTACCCAAAACTGTATGTATATATTTACTTACTTAAAATATATTTCTTACGTGTCACCCAAAAATTACTTTAAAAATTAAAATTCTACAGACTGTGTGGAGCTATATATTGGACCGAAAGTTTTTTTCAAGTCAAAGGTGTTTGGGACATGCTTCCTTTAGCTAATCTCCGAGACTTCATGAATCCAGTGGCTTTGATGATCCAAATTAGACTATTCTGAAAGGAATTCTAATGTCATTGTTTGGATCCTTAAATGACTAACTCAAAGAGAAAACGGAAAAAAAAAAATTGTCTGCAAAAGAACCATTCATTAAAAATCTTATCTCTGTCTTCTACTTTCCCCTCCCTCTCCTCTCTCATCAGGCCCTCTTTGTGGCTGTATGATCCGGTTTTGTACAGTCAGAAACAAAATCAGCCCTCATAAAAACGTTCAAGTCATCTAAAAATGTTTTTATAGAAACTTACTTTTTCCACATGGGGAGATAAGAAGGGTTTCTGTTTGTGGCATTTGAAAGTCTGGAGTCTGGTATTTAGGATATCTATTTACTCTTTTTCCCCTTTATTTCTTTTTATTTATTTATTTATTTATTTTTGAGATGAAGTTTCACTCTTGTTGCCCAGGCTAGACTGCAATGGTGCGATCTCTGCTCATTGCAACCTCTGTCTCTCAGGTTCAAGCGATTCTTCTGCTTCAGCCTCCCGAGTAGCTGAGATTACAGGCACCCGTCACCACGCCCAGCTAATTTTTGTATTTTTAGTAGAGACAGGGTTTCATCATGGTCAGGTTGGTCTCAAGCTCCTGATCTCAGGTAATCCACCCGCCTCGGCCTCCCAAAGTACTGGGATTACAGGCTTGAGCCACCGCGCCCGGCCTTCCCCTTTTATTTCTAACTTTACGAAACAAAAAGCCTGAGTCCTTAATCATAATGGGACTGAATTTTATGGAGGATGGTCTACATATAGATGCGAAATGTTCTTGATTTGAATGTTTACATGGAATTCATAGGTTGCATAGAAAAAAAAACAAAGACTCTCAAAAGCAGCATGGTCACTTTTCAGATTCTGGTCATTTGTGTGTAAATTACAGAAAGAAGAATTCTAGTGAATGCCTACTTAACAAATTTTCTAGTTTGCAATATCAAGCACCAGTTCCTGAAAGTTTTTTCAATGAAAATATCTAATTCTGTGTTACTACCCTGAAAGTCCCTGTAGCTTGGGATCACAGTTTAAATTACTATTCTCAACGTAAATTTGTCACTTTTGGAACTGAGTGGAGACTTACTCTGTCTCCTTCTTGGAGAATGATGAAGAAAGCAGCTTTATATCAGAAATGTTCCCCAAGTAGCTGAGACTGTAGTTTGAGTTTAACGGCACGTGTCTTGCATTTGATAATTATTACCAGCACCTAATCTGCTACCTGTCTTTTTTAGTGACTGGAAATTAGGGCAATGGTGTTTCAAGAGACTGCTGAGAATAAAGTTAAAGCTGTGCAGAGATGAATTATTCTTCTAAAATGGGCCTCTGCACAGAGTATGTTAACACTTCCTAATGAATCTCACTGGTGAAATTTTGAAATGCATAAAAATACCAACACTATACAAGGGGATAGGGTGTTCTTGTTATACAATACCAATTTTACAATGACATGTATTCTACTGATGGTGATTTCAAAGCATCTGGATAGAATAAAACACACTCAACACTAAAGCTATGTTGAACAACTTTTATAACTTGCAAGCCCTAGAGTCAACATGAGCATGTATAATGCATCTCTACTGATGTACAAAATTCATTGTATTTGTCATGCCTTTTATATGTCATGAGGAGAATATTTTTGTAGTGATTAGTTTAATACTGAGTCATTGAAACATAGCCATAATTGAAAATAATAAAGCAGTGAATACTACAATATAGGCACTATTTTATAGAGATATAATCCATTGTATATTTCAAATCCCTACATTCTTTCTATTTTTTATACTATAGCTTTAGCTAACATTTATGTTTACGTATTTTAAGCTAGACAAAGCCATGGATTGATGTCTACATAAACATCATTTCATTTAATCTTCATAACAATCTTACAGAATAGAAATATTTTATGTGTATTATTACAAAATCAGAAATCTTAACCTTTAGAATAAAAATTGAAAAGGCCACCAATACTTCAAGCCTTACATTGTCCTTATTGGTGGCAATTTCATAGAAATGAGCATGTTTTTCCAAGAGTTCCCTCCAATTACCCAGAGATAACTCTAGTCACTCTCTTTAGGTGTTGACATCCATCCTTGAACCAAGTACTATGTCAGGAGGGTGGCACACTTTCCCTGGCTAAGCCTAGGTCTTTTGCCCATGCTTGAAACTGGAGGATAGGGGTGGGGTTTGCCAGTCTATCAAAATCACATGGACTAAGAATAGGGAAGGGTTTCCCCACAGAGATTCTGGGCAGCAGTCCAAAATAAAAATATGTTTTTATTATGTTCTGCTCCTTGGTTGCTAACATCCACTCACACTAGTCTCCTGAAATAAACACGCAAAACAGCCTGGCCTTATATGATGCAACGATTCCATATACAACCAAAAAAGTCTCCATCCCATCAAGAGACAATTCAAAATTTTGTTCAGTTGTTACATCCTAATATGCAATAAACCATGAAAAATAATGAAACTCCCTCATCTGCCTCAGTCTGCTTGGGTGGCTATAATAAAATCCCCTGAACGGGGTGGCTTATAAACAAAAGAAACAGAGAAAGTTATTTCTCACAGTCCTGAGTCGAAGATCAAGGTGCCAGATTTGGTGTCTGGTGAGGGCCCATTTCCTGATTCATAGATAGTATGTTTTTGTGGTGTTTTCACATGGTGGAAGGGGCAAGGGGCCTCTTTTAGAAGGACACTAATCCTATTTATGAGAGTTCTACCCTCATGACCTAATCACCTCTCATAATTCCTGCCTTGCAATACTATCACATTGGCACGAACATTCAGACTATAGCAAGGCTCAAAGCACAGCAATATCCAGGGCTGGGAGGAGCATTGACTCTCTGCCCTGACGATAAGAAAGTTGCTCAGTCAATTAATTGAGTTTCTCAAAATTCTGTTCTCTAGTAAATCTTCCTTGAATAAATTCTTCTTGGCCAAATATGAGTTGTGCATTGGAGGAAGATTTTCTTTCTGAGGGTTTGAGTCCTTCAGCAGCCCAGATTCTGTTGGGATAAGTCCTGAGTTTTGCTTTAAATGCAGAATAACAACATACTTTGATTGTCAGTCTTGGGATTTCTCTAGCAATATACAGTTGGCCCTGCCTTTCTGCAGGTTCTGCATCTTTGAATTCAATCAACCCCAGATCAAAAATGTTTGAAAAAAAAAATGAATGTTTGCACGTGTACTAAACATGTATAGACATTTTTTTCTTTGACATTATTCTCTAAATAGTACATTTAACAATTTTTCCATAGTATTAGGTATTACAATTAATCTAGAAATGACTTAAAGTATACAAGAAGATGTGCATACGTTATATGTAAATACTACATTTTCTATAAAGGACTTAAGCATCCAAAGATTTTGGTATCTGCTGGAATGCCTGTAATGAACTGCCCACAGACAGTGAGGGACAACTGTAATTCCTTTAACTTTTTAACTCTTTAACTGCTTGTTTCCAAATTCCTTATGTGTTACATATTTAAGTTTATTGATGACAGTTTTTCATTCGCTTATGTTATTCTTTGCAACTAAGGGTAACAGGGATATAAAAATGAGTTAAAATCACCAAGTCTCAGTGGGGTGCGGTGGCTCATGCCTGTAATCCCAACACTTTGGGAGGCCCACGTGGGCGGATCACGAGGTCAGGAGTTCAAGACCAGCCTGACCAACATGGTGAAACCCCATCTCTACTAAAAATACAAAAATTAGCTGGGCATGGTGGCACGTGCCTGTAATCCCAGCTACTCGGGAGGCTGAGGCAGGAGAATCTCTTGAACCCGGGAGGTGGAGGTTGCAGTAAGCTGAGATAGCGCCATTGCAGTCCAGCCTGGGTGACAGAGTGAGACTCCATCTCAAAAAAAAAAAAAAAAAAAAAAAAATCACCAAGTCTCAAATCCCAGCATGTAAAAAGTAATTACAGAATAAAGGTTGAAAGAGATAATATAATAAAAGTGCCTATGTGCTGTTGTTATTATTTAAGTCCTTAATTATAAGTCACTTAAACAAGCAAACAAATCCTATGTGGCAATTAGTTGTAGTGTTTTCAAACCCTACATGCATCAAGTTATGTTTTTCATCTATCAATAGGAGATAAGAGACCGTGTAGTGATAAGAATCGCAGAGAAAAATCAGGGAATGTGTAAATAGTCTTTGCTGAGTTACCTAACCTCTTTTTCAGTAATCTGAGGATAATAAAGATTGTGGTGGATTGTGGTGATCATTAGGACTTTTCCAAATATATTATTACTTTTTTTCCTCTTAACACACAGTAAGGTTGTAATTCCCTGCCTCCTCATGTGATTTGGCCAATGACATGTGTCAATACTGGATGGACAACTGAGGAGCAGTCGACAATTCTCTCTATTCTCTGTCTCTGTTGTGATTGTTGCAGCTCATATGAAGATGAGGACCTCCATCAGTCTAGGTCTCTGAATATATGCAATCTTCCCCACTACCCCATTTTGGGTATGTAATGCAAATAAGAAATATCTTCTATTGGATTAAGCCACTGGGTTTCAGAGGTTGTTGTTCTAAGTATCAAATCAGATAACATACAGGTTGCATAATTCGTGACACATTAACAGAAGCACATAAATATGTCGACTTTATTCTAGACAGAACTATTTAGGCTTGTTCAAATAGTTTTCCCATCAGTAATATTGAGATAATGATAACCATATAACCTAATTTAAAGGTATACTGTGAAATTCTATTCAAGGTCTAAATAATATATTTATATGAAATTTATAAAATGAAAAATATTACTTTTTCTGACCCCCACTTTGTATTAGCAGTTATTTCCATAAATTCAATTGTCTTAATTTCTATATTTTTTCTTCTCCAGTCTAGATCTTTCAAGGCCAGAGAGTATCACTGATAAATTATTTTCTTCAGCATATTTTAGAAACAAGAATATTTTATTTCATCATGTCCTTTTTTAGTTATTAGAAATTACTTATTACCTTTTTTTTTTCTTTTTGAGATGGAGTCTCACTCTGTCACCCAGGCTGGAGTGCAGTGGCACGATCTCGGCTCACTGCAACCTCCGGCTCTCGGATTCAAGTGACTCTCCTGCCTCAGCCTCCTGAATAGCTGGGACTACAAGCGCTTGCCACCACACCAAGCTTTTTTGTATTTTTAGTAGAGATGGGGTTTCACCATGTTAGCCAGGATGGTCTCGATCTCCTGACCTTGTGATCTGCCCACCTTGGCCTCCCAAAATGCTGGGATTACAGGCGTGAGCCACCGCACGTGGCCAGAAATTACTTATTACTTTTAAAGAAAGAAATCACTAAATTTAAATTGATATCTTCTCAGCTACTGTAAGGTAGCTCCAAGTCCCTGGAGCTACCTTACAGTACCTTTTCATTATTGAAATCGACCTTTTTTTTTTTTTTTTGTCTTTTGAGATGAAGTCTCACACTGTCATCCAGGCTGGAGTGCAGTGGTGCGATCTCGGCTCACTGCAACCTCCACCTTCCGGGTTTAAGCGATTCTCCTGCCTCAGCCTCCCAAGTAGCTGGGATTATAGGTGCCTGTCACCACGCCTGGCAAATTTTTTGTATTTTCAGTACAGATGGGGTTTCACTATGTTGGCCAGGCTGGTCTCAAACTCCTGACCTCGCTATCCACCCTCCTCGGCCTCCCAGCTGGGATTACAGGCCTGAACCACTGTGCCCGGCCTGAAATCAACATCTAAATACAAGCCTACTGAAAACAACAGAGAGAAAAGGATATGAAACAGCTAAAAACAAGAATTCATCCAGAGAGAGATTAGTTAAAATGAGAATGAATGAAAAGAAGTCAAAGTGTAATATGCAAATAAAGTTGAATCCTTGGAAGGATAATTTACACTTCTTTTCTACTTAAAGATAGGCTATATTTGTGAAGTGGTTAGCTTATAATTCTAAACCTTATTATTTCTTTCCCTGGCCTTTGTTTTTCCTCATTGTTTCAGTGTATATCCTGGACTTGTAAACATTCTACAATGAGCTGTTAAAATTCCATTTTTTGGCATGTAAATATAGTGTGTGAAATATTTCAGAGTTTTCTTCTATACACGAAACTGTTGCCTTGAGATAGTGGTGTGAAGGAGAAGGGAACATGGGAAAAAATAGAATAATCACCTATAAGTTGGCCAGAGACTATGGTTCCCAAGGAGCCCTGCCTGACTGTATATAGTCAGATAGGAGATGCTACTAAGGTTTTCCCAACAGTAGAGTGTAATTTGTCAAATGTTTGCATGTTCTGTTCCTCTTATATAAGAATTTTCATACCTTAGTCAATGAAATGTCAGTTGTATGATCTGATTGCCTCTCTTAAGCTTTTATTTCACCTTGGTTGTTCTGGCTTTTCTCGCTGAAATTCCCTGTTTACAGGGACACAAAGAGCTGTTTTAAATCGGAAGCCAACATTTGGGTGCCAGACAGCATGCTGGTGCCACATAGCATTCATTCCATAGTGAAACTGCAAACCAATACCTTTCTGTGCTAAATGGCACCATATCTCCTATCCTACTTCATTAGAATAGATTTCCTTCATGATGCCAGCTGCTTTTCTGGCACCAGACATGAAGACTCAGACTAAATTATCCCCACTAAAACCATTGCTGGTGTCATAGTGCCAGACACACCACTCTGACCTCTCTTCCACCAGACTAAGTTAGAAGGCATATCTCCTCCAGGCCTGTTTTAGATTTTCTTGTTTTCCCTGCATTTTGTACTTTTGCATCATTCTTGTGGGCACTGTGTTAGATGAACGAGTTGATTGCTGTTACTCACGAATGGATTTCACAGTTCTTCATGCAGAGGCTTGCTGCCTTTTTTTCATGACATTTCCCATAATGAGAATGATATAGTTCAAAGAATCACAAAGAAATAGGAATTAATAGTTTATACTCAAGGTGAGACAAAAGTCGTTGTGTTGTAGGGAATCTACTTACAAACATCTATCTCTATGAATGATTTTCAACCAGTCTTCAGTGTAAATTATCGGTATACTGAAGTTACTCATATTCTTTTGAGCATATTTTATAACCCTTTTATCACAAATGGAAGGATTTCATGATGTTCACTTTTTTAACTTTAAAAACCTAATCACCTTCACTGTCTTATAACATTAAGATAAAGACAGAGAGCAAGTATTACCATTCTTCACCAAAGTTAAACAATAGGAAAGGGCATTTGGGCACAGGTTCAATGTATGCAAAGCAGTCTACACTCATCCGAATATAAAATGGGAGAAAAAGACCACATTAATATCTGGCGACTAGTTTTCATTTTACTAACTGTTTTTTTCTTTAAGAAACAGAGAATGAAAATCAAACTAGCTTAACGAAAAAGAGATTGGCTTATATATGTGGATGATGCAGAGGTACATCGGGCTTCAGATATTGGGTTGACTCAACAGCTCAAGGGTGTCATTTAAGATACTTACTGTCTCCATTAATACACTGATTTGCATAGTATTACCTTCATTCTAAGGCTACATAAATGGCTCCACAGTTTCAAAATCCATACCCACATACCATCCCATTCAGAAAGACAGAAATAGCTGGCTGTAGCCAGCTGTCTTAGAGGAGTGGGGAACTCTCTCCATTCGCTCAGAAACATCCAGCCAAGTTTCTTTGTCTGAGGTTGCCAATTCCTAAATCAATTCCATTGGTAGAAGAACATCCTGGGAAGCAAGGCTCAGCAGTAAACTCGGTGAAACAATCATTGCAGTAGGAAGAAGGAGATTATCCTGATGAGGTCACTCAGGCTACAATTGCAGGTGGCATGGGCTCAGGGTCTCCTCTTTCCTACCCCCACTTCATTCTTACTTTGCAAGGGGGATTGATGGGAGGGAAATGTGAAAAAAATCCCAAGATCTACACTCTCAACAACTACTAAGGCATATTTTACTCCTTAGAGGGTGTGCCCAAGGCTTGCTTTTGGTGAAGTTGCCTGCCTTTAAGATTATGCAAACTCACCTTTATCAATGAGCTCTCTCAGAACTGAAGAACTGAAAAGCTTCTGTTCAGTATTCAGAGAACACTTGAAATAGAATCACAAATTAACCTAAAATATTTTATTACCTTCAAAGTACAAGATCTCCTGAAAAGTTTACAAGCTCAAAAATTCCCTGTTGAAGAAACTGTCTTGAGGAACTGATTTGATAAAAATCCAGATATAAAATAAAAATTAGTATCATCTTTAGAATAAGAGAGTAAACTATATTCCTGGTTTTTTAAAAAAGTTGTTACCCAGGGAACATATAAATAGAAACACACACACACACGTTCACATATGCATATATATATGCATACATACATACACATATACTTTAATCATCACCTAACATTTTTCTCCATTTATACAGAAGCAGGAGGGAAATCCTAAAGTCTTCTTTAACTAATGTGATTCTCAATAAATTCTTGTTTCAGTTTAAAAGTATCCATCAGAGATTATACACTGAGTTTGGCCCACAGATATGTCCTGTTTGATGGCTATCTAGGCAGAGCTTCCTCTCTCCAGTTTAAGCAAAAGCCACAAATCCCCTTCCCCATCCAAAATTTACTCTTAATCCAATCTTTAAAAATATTGGAGAACACTTATAAGAGATGTGATCTAGTTGTGGTCATAGCCTGTCTTAACCAGGATACAAAGGTAAGCAAATTCAGGCAACTCCTTGATAAGCAAGAAAAAAATAAACAGGATGGACTATTCAGGCCAAAATGAGGACATTCAAAACTAGCCTTGCTTCACAACCGGAGATTTTTCTGTCACTCTTTGTTTTTCTAGGTTCTCTTGTAATAACATACATTTTTTTACAGAAAGGGTCAAACAAAATTGAGCATATGATAGCTTTAGCGATGCTATGGCAGCCACCCAACACCCTAGTCATGAAAATGTATTATTAGATGTTTCTAGACTCTTCAGCCATGGATTATTACTTTAGTTCAGTTATTTCTATAGATGGCTGATCTCAGTGGTTTCATGACAATTGTTCTAATTTCATTCTTGGAGGGAAACCTTAATTCCAAGAGCCAAGGATTCCTAGCTGTTACCACCTAGGTAGTAATTACAATTTTCACTGTGGGTGTTAAAGTCAAGATTTAAAAATATTGGTTCAGTATCACAACATGATATTAAATTGATATTGAGTTCCTCCCACTCTTTTAAACATTACGCTACAGAGGGAGTTTGCTCTCTTTGTAGGGTTATGTTTTTTTCTTTACATAAGGTATGGTAACACATTTTTAAAGAAAGGAATTTTCATACATCGTATTTTCTCTGACAGTCTTGACATTAAAACAATCAGCGTTCGTCACATGCAGTAATCGGGTATGGCAGGTCATGCCTTACTTGCTATGCTAAGTAAAGGGGTTTGATAAATTTCAAAAACTCATACACCTTTGCAAGTTAAGTGGTAGTATAAAAGGTTTGTAGACCAAAGGAGTTTGAGCTACATTTCTTCAGGACGTTTTCTTGTTCAGCATTTTATTCTCAGAACCTAACACAATGCCTGGCTCACATGGGAGGTTTGATAAATATTTTTAAATAAGCTAATTAATGATAAAAGTTGGAAAAAAACCTCAGAACAAACACATTTTCTTGCTAAGATACTTAAAACACAAGGAGATTTTTTCCCAGAGAGTCATATTCAAGATGAATATATAGATACCAACGAAACAATGAAAAAACAACTGATTTCTTTATTCGAACAACCATACTTCCAAATTACTATTTAATAACCAACACTACTCTTCGAAACTCACAGGTAGAGCACTTGTTTTCTATGATTTCTCTGAAAACAAGGTCACAAATGTTTGTTTAAAGAATCTAAAATATTACAAAAAAAATTTTATGAACTTAACTAATGAGAAAATATAGTCTCTTTTGAAGAGAAGGGGATTAGGGATGAAAATAAAACATATTTCCGAAAGTAGATATGGATGCCCAAGTATCACAGGATTATTTGTGCAGTAAAAGACTTTTAATTTATTTAACCATGGTATACATTCTAGGATAGTACATTTTATTAAACATATTATAAATATGTTTTTAATACATAGAGAAAATTAAGAGTACTATTTTGGCTGTTACATATCAGATTCTCCAGGATTCTGGACTATAGACATTTCAATTCAAAGTGTTTATTAAAGTGCAAGTGTAGTAAATCTTTTGGGGGGGAGAAAGTTAGTTGAACACTTAGTTATACTATTCCAACATGAAAAACAGATGGCAGGCCATCACCAATACCACCTGTAACTTTCTTTGGTTTAAGCAATTTAGAATACAACTTTCTTTTACTTATAATTCCAGTTTGAATCAAGGCATCTACTACCCCAAGCATCAATGCTCTTCAATATCTAATTTCACAGTTTTCTTAACACGTATCTCATGTTATTTATTATAGTCAGAGGCATCCCAACACCTTTGTCTATCTTTGCTACCTTTTAAATGGTTTATCTGGCGAACCATCAATCACAAATCATGAAACATATTTTAGCTCAAGTAAGATCAGTTAAGAAAGAAAACAAGGCTTGTGTGGCCTAATTGGAAACATTACTCACATCAATAAGTGATAAATGCTTGTTCTGGGAAAGAATATTTATCCCCCAGATCTGTCTGTAATGTATAATATGGACAAGATTAAAATCTCCAATCACCTTCTAACTTCAGGCCATAAAGATATTGATAAAAGCAACTGAAAGCTTTTGTGAAAATAAAAGTTGTCAAAAAAAACCTCAATTTCAGGTTCAAAGGATTGCTTATATTACCAAAAACATAAACATACGTATTCTATTTATAGTTTATTCTCTGGTTAAAACTACAGCTTATGAACAACTTGAAAGAAAATGCCCAATAAATTTCTGTAAATGTTTTAGTATGTTTCAAAAGCCTTAATGAATTAGCTTATTTGGCTTTATCCTGAATGACATGTGCTAGAAGTTTTCAATAATCTCTTATTTGATATTTGTACTATTAAATAACTTTTATTAATTATATGATAACATTTCTAACTCAAAATTATTGATAATACATATACTACTTTCTATGTCTTGGAGGAGACATTAAACATATCCAAGTAAATATATTTCCAAAATAGAAAAAGACATGATGTTTCTTTTATAAACTTTTAATTTAAAGAACATAGATGCACTCACTTACTCCACGAGGTCAATTGCACTACCACAACCATTAACCAAGTGATATTCACTTACTTTACACGTAATTTATTATAACTGCAGCACTGTCTCAGGAATGGTTCACACAAATAATTTAACTTAGGTAAACACCATTTTCCAGTAATGATAGGACAAAACAAACTTTGGGAGCATTTATGAACAGTAATGTCTCACTCTCAGTACACATTTGCCAACCGATCTCTGTTGTTTGCAAATGAATTAACTATGGCTTGAAAAATCATTAGAGCCATCTGCTTTGATGGTAAGAAAGAACTGCTATGATCATTTTTTTATAAGAGCAGAGACTAGGGACTATTTTAACATATTTTTAGCATCATTTACCCTAAATCTGACATGCTATTTAAAAAATTAACAGTATTATTGATTCCTGTTGAGGCTCCCTGTAAGTCTGTTTACCGAAAAACTGCTTTTCACAGGTAACCCTCTGTTCAGTTTTGTTAGTGATATTGAATGTGGAAAGTGTCCGTTTTTGCTACATCCAAATTAGTCATTAGGTACCAAAATACTTGATTTTCCAATGTTTTAATCCTTTAAGAACTGATGAATGAAATAAAAATTCAATTAACAAATTAGTTCCTTTCATTGTTTTGAAAGAGTCAGTGGAATGAAAATGAACTTTTGTTTATTTCCTTATTCAAACAATTTAGATGAGTGTTATTTTCAATGCTATGAATATCTGAATAGCGCATTTTCTCACTTGCTAGAAAAGTATCTATCTTTACTTTCTTATGAATATTTGATTCAGGAACATGTTTGTAATGTGATGATTAGTAACTCCTTGTATTTGGCAGGTCTTAAAAAAGTAAGTGGATACAAATACACACACACCCATACACAGCCAGTGTAAACTCATTATTGCATGTCTATTTCTCAAGGATGCAAACATTTTTCAAAAGAAAGGAAAGAGGAGAAAAGAAAGGAGGAAGGGACAAGGGAAGAAAATAGAGCTCACTGATGTTTATTTTCTGTGGAAATTTGCTAATAACCATGGAGTTTAAATACTATTGAATTCATAATGTTAAGATATATTATTTACCCTTTGTTAAAAATCTCTTTTTTCTTCTATCTTTTAGGATGGTGGTGTTAGAGAGATGACTGCAAAGGAGGACCTGTCCATTTACAAGTGCACTTGGATTCAGTTGACATCCAATAACTACATATATGTTGAGCAAATAGATAGATGGATGGATGGATGACTGGATAGAAGATATATTAAACTTTATTCTGTCTAAACCTTAATTAAAAGATAGAGGAAAAATCTCCTTAGGTGGTAAATAGCAGTCCTCTTCAAATCATAAGAGTATCTTCTTATCTGGCTGTGCAGAATAGAAGGAGACAAATATATAGTTATAACCCATCAGATTAGTTGACTCAAATCTCTGAATCTATGGGATGAAAAACATGCTAAAAATAGCTTCACCATAACTGCATACAGAGTTGTATGTATCAATAGTATACAAAAAGAGATAAGCAGGTAGATTTCATGAAATTTCTCATAATCTTAAATGTAAATAGCAAAACAGCAAATATACTTCCTTAAGACAGTGAATATAAAGGAATTTGTTCTTAAAAACTTACATTTGTGTATTCAAAAAGAAATCTCACAATCTAATAACTGGGTTTCTTTCTTTCCTTCTGTTTTTGTTTTTGTTTGTCTGTTTGTTTGTTTTTTACATTATGTAGAAAAACAGCATTACATACTAGTAGAGGTTTAAGTCAGTGAGGCCAAGAGCTGGCCACAGCACAGGCTGGTAGTAAATGCCTGACATCTTCTTCTAGTTGGGCAAGCAATCTGAAAGACAGCAAGAGAGAGAGCCCAAGATGGAAATGACTGTCTTTTATAATCTAACCCTAGGAGTAGCACCCCAGCATGTCTGTGATGTTCGATAGAAAGAAGCCATTAGGTTCTTCCCATACTCAAAGGAAGGGAGCTAAACAAGGCAATAAATATCATGAGATGAAGATCATTTGGGACCATCCTAAAGGCTGCTTACCCTAGCTCCTTAAACCATAGTCAAACCTTTCTCCATTGATTAATTCCAAGGCATCCCTCTTCTCTCAATGTTAACAATTTCTTTTCAGTTTAAACCTGAAATCAATCAACCTATCTATAAATAAGCCATTCTTTCCTCCTTCCCATGAATCTTAGAGAAACGTCTCTTCCTCTCCCTACCCTCTACTTTATAGGGTTATTGAAATATTAACTGTGAAAGTGAGTATCTAACATTTGCTAGAAAACCTGTAATGTGTTGTAGCCTTCACTGTACCAGCATCATTTGTTGTTCAATGTTAATCCCCACACCTGAACTTTGAAACCTGTTTCCACAAGTTCTTGCATCATGGTGTTTCCTGTCTACTTAAACATCAGTTACAGATAATTTTAAGTCTCAACCATTTAATTTATCCATTTATTCACTTTAGTTTCAAATATTCCTTCTCATATTCTTCTTCTTTTGCAACAACTGTCCTATATTAACAGATGAATTTCTTAAAACATAAACTGCCAGGTTCACTTACTCACTTCTCAATAACCTCCCTGAACTCTAGTTCCACATCCCTACTGTGCTTCTCTGTAAATATTGGCAGGGATCTTCTGACTAAACCAATGGTTCTCCAAATGTGGTCCTTGACAGCATCAGGACCACCTGGGAATTTGTTAGAAATGCGCATTTTGGGTCCCTATCATAGGCCTACTGAAAATCTAGGGCTGAGGCTCAATCATCTTTTTTAACTAGCCCTGTTAGCTCATTCTGATGCCGGCTAAAATTTGAGAACTATTGGCTTAGACTGTCATAAAAGAACTACTGTCCCAAATTAATGAACCACCTCTGGTCTTTATTTAACTTTGTGCAGTGTTTAAAACTGATTCCTTGAAAGTTTCCTCACATACTCTCCCATTCTCTTTTCTTTCTACCTCTCTGATAATTCATTCTTAGTATTCTTTTTAAACTTTTCTTGTCCTACCTGTTCTGAGAATGATAGACTCGTTCTCCATTTTCTTCTTTTATCTATATGCATGTTTATCCTGGGAATTTTACCTGTTCCATTAATTTATATCTGAAGCTACTAATACCTACCAAATTCATATCCCCTGCCCAGTCCACTTCTCTGGGTAGATAATCATATTTTCAACATCTAAATCAAGATCACTAAATGGGTATCTTCTGTAAGTACAAAATCAACATGTCCAAACCAGAAATCATAACCCCCACAACAGCACCCAAGTATATTCCTCCTATTTCTTATCATGAGAAAACGGAAGGTCATTTTTAAATCACATTCAGAAAACTGCCATTCACATCACAGTCTACACCCTTCCCATATCTTCATATAGTTAATCAGGAATTGCTCCAGATTTTGTCTCCTACTTTAACAGAGCCCTTCTCAGAATCTCTATTGTTATTTCTGGAATGGTAGTTTTCTCATTTTATCCTTAAAAGTAGTTATTAATCTTATGGCCATCTTTAGAGTAGGAAACCGACACTAAATGGGGTTCAACAACTTCCCCAAAAGATACACAGCAACTAAGCATCTCAGCAAAGCTCTAAATCTAACTAAATAGTTCTTTACTATATTGCTTTAGGATACTTTTATACTCTTAAAAGTCATTAAGGATCTATAAAAGCTTTGGCTTATTTGGGTCATACTTGAGAATACCTGGAAATTCTAAAATTACATGTGTTGACTTAAATTTTATCATTAAACAAAACAGTAGCCCCATATTTTGCTAATTACACATATTTTTTATGAAATATAACTAAATTTTCTAAAACAGAAATATTTAATGAGTACAGTGCTATTGTTTTAAATGTTTGTGAATCTCTTTATTGTCTGGCTTAATACAATCATATTCTCATATCTGCTTCTGCATTTAATCTGATATAATATGTTGTACTGGTTGAAATGAATAAAGAAAACCTAGCCTCATACTGTTATATAATTACACATGGAAGAGTATCTTAATAACCTTTTCAGATAATTGTCAATATTCTTCTCTGATAGCACAGCAAAACTCAACATGCAGTAGCTTCTTAAAAATTTGCTACAATGTGGCCGGGCACTGTGGCTCACGCCTGTAATCCCACCACTTTGGGAGGCCAAGGCGGGTGGATCACGAGGTCAGGAGTTCAAGACCAGCCTGGCCAGCATGGAAAAACCCCGTCTCTACTAAAAATACAAAAAATTAGCCAGGTATGGTGGCACGCGCCTGTAATCCCAGCTATTCTGGAGGCTGAGGCAGAGAATTGCTTAAACCTAGAGGGGCGGAGGTTGCAGTGAGCCGAGATCGCACCACTGCACACCAGCCTGGGCGACACAGTGAGACTCTGTCTCAAAAAAAAAAAAAATTGTTACAATGTTGTATCTGAAATCATATCAATAAACTTTTGGAAATGTATTACATTAACATTCATTTCTTTATCATGCTTTGTAAATATATCGATTTATATCAATATACTTATATATACTCAAGCCTTTGTAACATAATTTATTGGCCAGTTGGAGCATACTAATTTATTGAATTAAGCAGATCTTTCAAATACTGACACAGTTCATTATACATTTTAGAAATCACATTTACTAATATCACTTCCAATCTTATCAGAAAAGACTTTAAGTACCAAAAAGTGGTGGATACAAGTTTTACAAAATATTATTATCTCTTGAACTCTTAAACTTTATTATTGACAACAAACACCTGCCCATTATTTTCCCTGAAGTTACAAACTCACTTCTTCCATTTTCAAGAAAATTTGTCTACTGCCTAAGTGTGAATAGTCATAGTTTTTGTCTTTTAGCCATTCTTTCAAGTAAAACCAGTTTCCTAAAATAATAATAATAATGTGGCAAGTTCAGCTTGCAACTGAAACAATCGTTTTAGTGCATTTCCTTGAAATAACTATCCTATCTTTATATTTAGTAGATGTTCTTTATGACTACTTCTTGTTTCTTCACAAACACTATTAAATAGGCATGAACTCAAAGATTGAGATTTAATAAAAAATTTGTATGTCTTTTCCCCCTCTCTGTGAATGAATGGTGGTAAAAAATAATGACTGCCAGTAAGTTTGGTGCCATTGCCTTTATTTGTGTTAAGGCACCAGGAATGTTATCCACTATTGCTTTTGCAACATGAATGCACATTTTAACACACAGGGAATAAGCAGATACCTTTCTTGTACTAAAACAGATAACTTTCTGGTAGTATTAATAAAATATTTTCAACTTTGCAAATTTCCTAGAAGGATCTTCAGGACCACTTAATCACCCTTAGGACTCCATTCTTTCTTTTTTTTTTTTTTGTTTGTAGACGGAGTCTCACTCTGTGACCCAGGCTGGAAGGCAGAGGCATGAACTTGGCTCACTGCAACCTCTGCCTCCCAGGTTCAAGCAATTCTCCTGCCTCAGCCTCCCAAGTGTCTGAGATTACAGGTGCACACCACCATGGCCGGCTAATTTTTGTATTTTAGTAGAGATGAGGTTTCACCAAGTTGGCCAGGCTGGTCTCAAACTCCAGACCTCAGGTGATCCGCCCGCCTCAGCCTCCCAAAGTGCTGGGATTACAGGCATGAGCCACTGCACCAGGCCGGGAGTCCATTCTTAAAGCTATTCCATGCTTTTAAAATAGCCCTTTCCCTCCAGAACTTATGCTCCCGACTTTATAATTTATACTATATTATTCTACCACTATTTGGAAAGTTATCATTGTGATACCCTGATAATAAAGTTATTATCAGGTTCATGGTATCTGATGTTAAAATGCCAAGGTTTGAATATGACTGAGTTACCCATTGGCTATGCAACTCTAGGCAATAAATCTTAACGATATTTATTATTCCAGATAAAGAAAATACGGGTAAGTTAATTAATTTGAATTTAACTCCAAGTTTGTCTCCTGGTGCCTATATTTAAAATCTTAAGTTCTTTATGTGACACTGAGAAGATACACTTCCTCCCCATAAGTTAATTGTCTCTACTTTTGCTCTCTGCCTTCCTCTGATCTCACTCTACTCTCACATAGCCACTCCCTAGAAGCACCAGTAGTAAATTGCGTGTAGTGTTGACATTTACAAACTTATCAGACAATGCATTTTACATCTACTTGACCTATGCGTACCCTTTTGGTGGTCTCTCTGTCTCCAATACTAATCTCAGTACTAGAGCCCTACTTATTTTTATGAGAGCATTAGTGCATTTTATTCCACTTAAATGTCTATATAACTGGTTTCCCTGTCTCAGGCGCAGCCATGTTTTACAGTGGAATGAGTGAGATAATAATTATTTTCATAACTTTCAAAGATTTCAACACACAATGTAGGTTTAATTTAAAAGAGATTAAAGAAGGAGATTTATAGCAAAGTGCTCCCATAAATATGTTGGCTTTCAAAGGAAATTATGAGAAATTTTCTTACAAAAGGCTGGAAATTTTCACTTATTTAGATATCAATAAGTAGTCTTAAGTGAAATCTGGCTACATTAATGTATTTAAATCTGGCAAAGATTAAACTAAATTGCCACATATAAAGAAAATGTGCGCAGCTGTAGAAGGGATAAGGAGATAGAAGGAGATCTTAATTGAAGGACTAAACCTGTCTAGAAATGATAACAATACTATAACTAATAACGGAAGTACATCATGTCCAAAATATTTTCTTTGGATGAGGGAAAGTACAGTCATGATATTTTCATCATGTTTTTCTTTTCCCTCGAATTTTCTACATTGAAAATGTCACAAATATATGATTTGAAAAAAATGTTATTTTGAAAAATAAATAAGAAAAACAACACAGTTGCCCAGTTAATTGCACCTTTAGAAGCTTTATGAAGTCATTGGTTTTAAGAAATACCATATAAATTATCTTAAGCACCAGAACAGAACATTGATTTTAGATAATGAGGAAACTGTTATTATTGATTGGGTTCCCGACACGATACCCCAACACGATACCTCAGCATTTGAGAAACCAGCAGAAGCAGAAAGGCCACTCTCACCTTCTCCCACACTTGTCCCCTGATGCAAGCCATAAAAGAATTATCTGGCCGAGCACGGTGGCCTGTAATCCCAGCACTTTGGGAGGCCGAGGTGGGCTCAGGATTCAAGGTCAGGATTCAAGACCAGCCTGGCCAACATGGTGAAAAACCATCTCTACTAAAAATACAAAATTAGTCTGGTGTGGTGGTGCACACCTGTAATCCCAGCCACTCAGGAGGCTGAGGCAGGAGAATCATTTGAACACGGGAGGTGGAGGTTGGAGTGAGCCAAGATTGCGCCATTGCACTCCAGCCTGGGCAAAAAGAGTGGAACTCCGTCTCAAAAAAATAACAATTATTATTATCTAAACTTCCTCTGAGTGGATCATCAGATCCTTATCCCATAGATGCCCTCCTTATTCCCAGAGGAAAGTAATGTCTTTATCTCTGAGGACACAGGGACATGAAGAAGAATCTGAAGCAAAAGATCTTGTGAAATTCCCCTACTTTATTACCATTAGATCATACTTCGTTCATTTATACTTCTAAGCAACTATTCACGCTTCATCAAACCTAGCATAAAAATATATAGGTTTCCCTGTTTCCTTGGGTCTTCATTTACAAAGGCTCCCATGTCATGTAAAACTTACATTAAATAAATTCACATGCTTTTTTCACATGAACCTAGCAATGGGTGAAAAAGAAATTACTTTGTTATCCCTTGCAGTTTCTGGCACCCAATAAATCTCTTCTCCTTAATACCATCCTTATTCTGCAATAGATAAAGGTGAAGGTTAGTAAAGAGATAATAAAGATCCAGAGAGGTTACCTGTTTAATTATAGGACTGAAAATAAAAACAATTTTATGAAAAACCAAAGGCAGGAAAGAATGTTCATTGACATTTAATATTGACTCTTGCCACGCTTAAACACACACGTATACACACACAAACACATGCACTTTCAAGCACCTCTAATATTCATCAAGATACTTAACCAGGGCCCTGAGTGTCACTACCATACCTTGTCTCTATAATAATTGCACCTGGTCTCTATAACATCTACTGCAGAGAGTTCTTGTGTGCAAGATGATCTGCGGAGTGTGGGTAGAAAAATTTAATATGTGTTTACACCTGCATTTTTCTCATTAATAAAAAAAGGATTAATAGTAGTATCTATTCCATATGGTTGTTTCAAAGGGTATATAAGTTAATTCACAAAAAGCATTTAAAATAGTTTGGAAGAAAGTTCCTTGATCAATAAATGGTAGCAATTATTGTTATTACTATTATTATTGCTGTTGTTAATATTTTAATTAGACACAGGTTGAGTTTGGCCTATATTTACAACAGTAACAGCAGTGATAACTACAGAAATACACTTATCTTGGGTATGCATATTCAAAAATGTTTAGATGCATTTCATAATTGACATGCAGAAAAAAATAGCCAAATTAAATCATATCTCAACCTACTGTGTGCTTAAATTTAGCCAAGGTGAAACGCTCTTTCTATATCTTTGTGGAGTGTCTCTAGCCTGAATTCTCTTCTACCTTCTCTTTTCAGCTGAGTACTTTCTTCAATCCTCTATATAACCATCTGTGCATCTCCCTGATCCTACAATCTCCCTCTCTTCCATTTCATCTCTGTTCTCACAGGAATTATAAATATTTGTTTTATAGTACTTTTCCCATTGTATTTTAATTGATTATAAATTTGTTTATAGTATTTGATTATAAAATACTTGAGGATAGAAACTGTGTCTTAGTGAACTTCATTTCTCTGGTGACTAACCAAAGCTAACAATTGTTTACAGGAGAAATATTGAATGATCTCCCTTTTTATCTTGACATAGAAATTGATTAATTTCTTTCCCTGTAGGATGGTACAGAAAAAACAAAATTTTATGTATACAATTTACAAACATAGATTTCCTTTTCTTGGGTTCTTAAAATCTGGCCAGAGATTCATTCCACAATGACATCTCCCTGGAGGTGACGGCTTTAGTTTTCCTTCACTTCTATCTGACTTTGATGTTTGACCAAGATGTTCAAACTCTTAACCCAGAGAAGATACCTAAGGAAGCCACATGGTGTGGGAAAAAGTGACATATTTTAGTTTTATATAAAACTCCACTTTTTATGTTGGCTGTGCCATTTAGGAACAGAGATTTTGAGAAATATAAATAATTCTTTCTCCTCTTCTTTGACTTTATCAGTAAACTTAAAATTATAAAGTTTGACTCACAGCTTGCTCTTTTATTTCTTTTGAGAACATAAAATCACAGACATCTTATTTGATTAATTTCCTTATACAGGGTAGATATCACTACTGACAACCTCTATCAACTCCTTCTTCTAAAATGAGACTTGTGACTTGTGTTTTTAATTTTTTTAACTGTTAGATAATTATCATTTCTTTAAAATATAGTAAGCTCCTTGATGACACACTCAATCTCTCCCTTCTCCCAGAGTGCTTAATCAATATTTGTTTCTTGAATTGAATAGAACTGAGTGGTAAGATTTCCCTCCAATTTTGGTTATTTTCTAATATGAGAGTCTGGATGATCTACTCACTCACGTACACAGTGCATGTGCCCTGGCGTGACTCGGCAGGCTCTGATCACCAGCCAATTTTTGGCAGCAAAACCATATTTTTTTTATTCTGAGAAATTATAAAAATAACATTCCTGCCATCACTTCATCAATTCATAAAGTGACTTTAGTCTCTTGCTTTCTAATTCCTTTCATTTCTCCTTTATAAGCCTGCCAATAGCCTGGGCCTTTGCTGGCCTTACATATTTAATCAGAGTAACCAATGCTGAGGATTTTTACGGGGAATTAAGTTTGATTTGTTTTGAAACATTTATTTATTCCATATGGCACTTAAGTGACTGAATTATTTTTGGTGTTGGAATGAGGTTGCATAAACTAGATTCAAATTTAAAACAGACACACACACACACACACACACACACACACACACACACACACACACAACTAAAGCCCAGGAGTAGTTCTGTAGGAAATATCCACTGTAAAAGGAAAATGGACGTACAACTGAGGAATCAGATTAGGAGATTTGGCAAAATCACAAAGATAATTTTGCTAACATTGGAGTCACCAACGTAAAGCTCCACAATTTAGGCCAATACTGGGTCGCACAGTATAGTGACATTGTGGATTTCCTCCCTGGAATCACCATGTAACTGCCATGCTGTTGTGTCCTGGATTTAGCTGACTTTGGCAGGACAAGCCCTCTCTTATCTCTGGGGGGTGATGGGAGAGGGCTAAGTGGCCTCATCCAGTAAACTGCCTTTGCTTTCACAGGTTCAGGATGGTCAGGGGTACAGGCCTAAGCCCTACATTGTCCGCAGTGATTAGTAGTTGGCTCAGAGGCAGGGATGTGAATGACCTAATTTTGTCTAATCAGTAAAGCCTAATACTTTTATTCAGTAGTTGAATAAAGATAAAAAGCTCTATTATTCCAGATCTTGTGGTTAGAGTTAGGCACCCTGACACCACTGCAGCCATTTTCTTACTATGACAAAACAAGCAAACAACAACAGCGAAAGAAAAGAAAAAGAAAGAAAGGAAGGAAGGAAAAGAAAGGAAAGAAAGAAAGGAAAGAAGGAAGGAAAGGAAAGGAAAGGAAGAAAGAAAAAGAAAGAAAGAGAAAAATGCCCGAGAAAATCAGAGAATACAGAGCACAAGCCTGATCTTCAAATATTGTCTAAAGTCCACTAACCAAATATTAGCTGTATTGTTTAAGCCAATGTGAGGTGTATTTTTGTGGTGCTTGTGGTGGTGGTGGTTGTTTGGTTGTGGAGTTTTCTTGCATTTCGACTGGAAAAAGATCCTGATACATAAGCAGAGATGCAGAAAAATAAATCTATAATTATAAAATCCGTATGGTGGAGTTCTTCTGCTGGGCCCATTAGAACACAGTATGTTATTTCACACACTCTCTTATTGAAGTAAAATTACCCTTCAGCCCCTAACCATGCTCAGCAGGAGAGACTGTGCTGCGAAGACCACTGTTTCTAATGTATGTTACAAAGTTGATGCTAACAAGCATTTTAAACAAGTTAAGTGCATCACTGCTGTTTCCCCTTCTCCTGGTTAGAGGTGTGAGTCATGCTTCCTGTTAAGCCCAGAGACAGTGCCTCTGTTTGAGGTTTGATTATTTGGTAACAAAATGGAAAGCACACTGCTGCTGTGTCAGTGAGCTGGAAGCAATCAACATTTACTAGGCTTACACACATGAGAAATGCAAATAGGTTTCATTTGCTGGGATATGGGTTGGTGGCTTGACTCAAACATTTCATACCCCCAGGAAAAAGGAAGTTAAACCACAGGATTAATCCTTGACTAAATCTTGAGGCATTTTGAACCACACATTAGAAAATTAAAACCAAAATGTATTCTGCCATTCCAAAACCAAAGAGCTAAGCTCTTACTTCAGAGGTTGGCAAACTCCACCATGTTGGCCCATTTCACTTGACTCTTACCTACCTACTGGTTTACTTTTACCGGCTTACTGCCAGCCTCTCCAAGGCAGAGCCATGAAACCATGACTGTCAGCTGTGGAATCAGACTGGGTGGCAACTAGGCTTCAGAGGGCACCAGGAGCTTCCAGTGATATGTAATTGCTGAATTTCTGGGGATAATTACAGGGAGTCTTTGGGCTGTCTGGGGAAAAAAAAAATCAACTGAAAACTCACAATGTACACAGTTACTGTAAGAATCATAACTTACAAAGTTAAAGATAGTGGTATTCCAACAGGCATGATAATGCAGAAATGGTAAAGAAGAGGTAGCATCTATGCCATTCAAGATATAAAGTTCCCAGCCAATAGTAGTTGATAGCGATGATGCTTTTACTTTAGGAAAGCAAGAGAAGTAACAGTTCCTTGAACTCATCTTATAAACGCCTGATTTTATTTCACAGAGATCTTACCAGGAAAGTCAGAATCTTTTAAGGAAACTGCAGCTATTTGTGAGCACTGTTAAGTTGAAATTGTTGATATAAAAAAAAAATTCAGACACCAGAGATTGCTTATAGTTTGTTTTTAAAAAATGAATGATTTGGAAATAAGGGATAGAGAAGTAGGTGATTAATATTGAGAACATGTAACTTACAAGTTACTTCACAAAGTAACTTTCATTCTCACATTTAAAAAAATCAAAATTACTAAATCAGAATTTCAGAGATAAAGGATGTTAATCTATATTTCCACAGAGATTTTGTGGTATTCTAATGAATGTTTCAAGGTGTTGAACCAAGATGTATTCATACCTTTCATTAATTTATTCAGTAAATATTTAATGAGTGCTGATACAGTTGCAAAATATATAAAGCTATTGAGCTACAAAAGTGAATAAAATAAAATCGAAATTTCTGTCTTCGTGAAGCTCATCACCTAACAGAAAAAGAAAGCATGGAACTGGGTGCCCCTCTTTAGTATGTGAGATGCAAATTGTGTGCCCCAGTTGTCAGGTCTGGAATTTGATTTTATCCTGCTTAAAACTAATAAGTTTGCCTGTTTCTGCTTCATAGATACTGGCAGGAGACAGGAGACTCCTGGTTTTGAGACAAAGAACTTCATTAATCATGCATGGCACAGCAAGCAGCATGAGCATCAACATGTTTGTGTCAATTTCTCTTGCTGCCCCCTCCCAAGTCCATGGGGGTGGTGCAGAATGCCCGGATAGATGCACAGTGGATTGTGTTACAGGGGAGGAATACTGCACCTAGGAGATCTACAATTTTCATAGTAAGCAGTAAGCAAGCCTGCTGCATGTCATGAAGACATTACCTAATCCCCTGAGGATGGTCTTTATAAACACAGCCCTGGGAAATGGTTCCCTTAAAGAGCAGTCAGTGCCTTGCATTCATGGCATACTGGCAAGACATGCAGAGTCCGAGAGATCTGTGAAGGACATTCTCACAACATCAGTCAGGATCCAGAGTGCGATGCTAGAAATATCATGTTTTGACTGAAGCAAGAAGTCCAGTATTTCTCCTTTCAATATTTTTCCCATCTGCTTTCAAGCCATCCAGGTATCTTCAGATTCTTATATGGGGATTCCCTTCTAGGGCAAGGGAAAAATCCATTTTGCGATTGACACATTTCAGGGTGCTAGCTGTGAAGTGGGGTGCTGATTGCTGAGTAGAAAATATGGAAGACACAGACAGTGTATCCATAGCACAAATCACAGTAGTGGAGTCTCATTTCTGTACTTTTAAGGCCAACACTTGTTAACCACTATGTTGAGTGATTCCAGCCAAAGTGTCAAATATTCTCAAGGTTAAATTGACTTTGATTGCCTTACCCAGCAGCAAACGTGGTAACAATCTGCTTAGTCACAGAGAGGAGGTACAATGAGAGGTGTGGGTTGGCAAGAGGCTGGAATAGAACAAGCTGTACATTCAACAGAAATAGTTACTCCAATAGGACTTCCTAATTCTAAATTATGAAAGATTCATGTAGCCATCAGAGTTCAGTTAATAAAAACAAAAGTTACCCCCCACATTTTAAGTTTGAAGGATTTCAATACACGAAACTAAAGATTTAAACAATCATAGGGAGGGGTGGGGAGCTAAGGTCAGGAAAACTGCTACGTTCAATCTCAAATGAAAGCACCAAAGGGATGGTTCTCAAAAACTCTCCCAAAAGGTGATGTAATTCTCAAGACTCTCTGGAATGTTCTCACTCATCATCTCAGCTGCTATGGACCTGGTGTGTGCCCTCAAAATTCACATGTTGAAGACCTAACACCGCAATGTGATGGTTTTTAATGTTGGGGCCTTTGGGAGATAACTAGGTTTAAATGAGATCTTGAGAGTGTGGCCCACATGATGGGATTAGTGTCCTAAGACAACAGAGCTTTCTGCCTCTCCTGCAAGTGAGGACGCAGTAAGAAGGCAGCCGGCTGGGCGCAGTGGCTCATGCCTGTAATCCCAGCAATTTGGGAGGCCGAGACGGGCGGATCACGAGGTCAGGAGATCGAGACCATCCTGGCTAACACGGTGAAGCCCTGTCTCTGCTAAAAATACAAAAAATTAGCTGGGCGTGTTGGCGGGTGCCTGTAGTCCCAGCTACTCGGGAGGCTGAGGCAGGAGAATGGCATGAACCTGGGAGGCGGAGCTTGCAGTGAGCCGAGATCTCGCCACTGCACTCCAGCCTGGGAGACAGAGTGAGACTCCATCTCAAAAAAAAAAGAAGGCAGCCATCTATAAGCCAGGAAGCGGGCCCTCTCCAGACCTTGATCATGAAGGTAGCTTGATCTTGGACATCCTAGCTTCCAGAACTATGTGAAATAAATGCCTGTTGTTTAAGCCACCGTCTATGACAGTTTGTTCTGGCAGTCCCGGCAAACAAAGACAATCATCCGAGCTTTAGGGCGAGTCACATCTGTCCATATGTCTGGCTGCTTCTTCCTGAGAAGAATAACAGCCACTGCTCTTCACATTCTAAATTTCAGTCAAGTGTTTCATGTTGATGAACTCTAACCTGGCGCCTTACAGAAAAGGCAGTTTTGAGAAATGTAGTTCCAACCTTCTTTCTGTGATAAAGAAAGCAATTATGATGCTGTGTTAATAGCAGATAATCCAACCAAGCCGGATGATTAAACTAGCAAACAGATAATAATAAGCGCCACATGAGTGTTACAGACTAAGTGATATGAGATTGATAATGAGATAAATGTACTTCTGATTCACCCAGGATTTGGGGTAAGCCGTGACATCCTAGAGCAGAAAACATAGTTCAAACTGTGACTGATACCACTCTCTAGGCCCTTTGCACCAGGAGGACAGCTCCTTTGGCAAAGCTAAAGACTTTGGTGGAACCACAAAGATGCGAGAATCTTCCAAGTCATTCTCAGAAATATCAAGGGGATAGAAAAGAAGGAAAGTTTCCAGGTAACTTGGGTCCTTCACTGGCAGGTAGTGGCAAGCCCTGTCAAAGCATTCATTCAAAAGTAAAATAATCCAGTTAGATTTAGTGATCCATTTAATGAATTACTCCACTCAAAAAAAAAAGAAATAAAATAACTTTATTGGAAATGATGTTAGAAAGATGGTTTGTAAGACGAGTAAATTTGGAGGAGCAATGAAGGGCTAGGTTAAGGAAAATAAACTTTAGTCTGTAGGAAAATGGGGAACAATTTAAGATTTCTGAACCAAGGAATGGCCCAAGCCAGGCAGTGTGCAATGTGAACTGAGAAAAGAACAGACGTGAGGCAGAGAAATGAGATAACAATTTGGCTATTATTTTATTAAAGTGCATGATAATCAATGTTTGACTGCAATAACAAGAAAAGGAGTGAAGGGATTCTTGGTCAACATTGTGAAGGAAGAATCAACATAACTTAGTGATTTGAGAAGTGACTTTTTCTGAACTTTAGAATGTCCATCTTCTAGTCTTAGAAACTTGTATTCACCGAAAGCAGTCACTCCTGATCTTAGATTTCAAATCCTCTTAACCATGATAGTGGCTTCATTTTCAACAGGATTCTCCTTTAAACACAAGATAGAAGCAGACTAGGCATTTATCATTTCCACACAGATGTTATCTCTGCTTGAGTAGGCTGAGCTTATCCTTGATCATCTCTAGATCTCAATAAGGCTAATAAATTATTTTGCAATTTCCCTAATATTTTTCTCTAATTACATATGTTCACGCATTTTTTTTTTTTTTTTAATGGAGTCTTGCTCCATCACCCAGGCTGGAGTGCAGTGGCACCATCACTGCTCAGTGCAACCTCTGCCTCTTGGGTTCAAGCGATTCTCTTGTCTTAGCCTCCCAAGTAGCTGGGACTACAGGCGCATGCCTCCACACCCGGCTAATTTTTGTACTTTTAGTAGAGACGGGGTTTCACCTTGTTGGTCAGGCTGGTCTCTAACTCCTGACCTCAGGCGATCCACCCGCCTCGGCCTCTCAAAGTGCTGGGATTATAGGCGTGAGCCATGGTGCCCTACAAAGAAATTTTTTAAATTTCTTTTTTAAATGTATGGTGGTAAGAACCAAACATTAATTCTACTCTCTTAACAAATGTTTAAGTGTACAAAACCGTTTTGTTGTCTATAGGAAAAATATCGTACAGCAGATCTCTAGCACTTATTCATCTTGAATAACACAATTTTACACCTATGTATTAGCAACTCCCCATTTTCTCTTTTACTCAGTCATTTGCAACCACTATTCCACTCTTTGATTCTGTGAGTTTGACTATTTTATCTAACTTATACAAGCAGAATCATGCAGTTTTTGTCCTTTTGTGACTGGCTTATTTCACTTAACATAATGTTCTTAAGGTTCATCCATGTTGTTGCATATAGCAAATTTCCTTCTTTTTGAAGGAAAAGTTAATATTCTCTTGTATGTATATAGCATCCTTTTTTTTTTCATTCATCTGTCAATGTACATTTTGGTTGTTTCCACATCTTGGCTATTGTAAGTAGTGCTGTAATGAACATGATAAGAGTGCTCATATCTCTTTGAGATCCTGATTTCATTTCTTTTGGATACATAGTTAGAAGTGAGTTTGCTGAATCCTATGGTAGCTCAATTTTTAATTTTTTGAGGAACCTCCATGCTATTTTCCATAGCAGCTGCACTATTTTGCATTCCCATCAACAGTGTACAAGGGCACTAATTTCTTCACATCCTTGCCAACACTTGTTAACTTTTGACTTTTGGATAGTAGCCATACTAACAGGTCTGAGGTGATATCTTGTAGTTTTTGTTTGCATTTCCCTAGTGATTAATTGACGTTGAGCATCTTTTCATGTACCTGTATGGTCATTTTTATCTCATTTAAAAAAAATGTCTATTCAAGTCTTTAGCCCATTTTTAAATCAGTTTACAGTTTTTTTTTCTATGAAGTTGTAGAAGTTTCTTATATATTTCGGAAATCAGCCTTTTATCAAATATGTAGTTTGCAAAAATTTTCTCTCAACAAGTTAACAAGTTTTCACTCTATTAACTGTTCCCTTTGCTATGCAGAAGTCTTCTAGTTTGATGTAGTCCCACCCGTTTATTTTTGTTTTGGTTGTCTGGGCTGTAGGTGTCCATGGAACTCATTAATCAGTAAGTGGCTACTGTAGCCTCTTAGCCAGACACTGTGCTAGGTGTTAGGTATGAAAACATAGAAGAGACCTGGCCCTGGCTTTGAGGGGGCCCACATTCTACAGCCAAGCACAAAAATATAATTATTATAAATAATATAAAAGAAGTGCACTGTTATCACAAAGATGAACATTAGCAATGAGGGCTATGGGATAATAGCCTGGGAAGGCTTGACAGAGGAAGTGATTCTTAAGCTATACCTCAGAGGAAGAATAGAATTTGTCAAGTAGATAAGATCTGAATGAAAGAAAGCCAAGCAGCCACAGAGGCAAGAAGAAATAAAAGAGTATGGATTTAGATGCAGGCCATTTGCACACCTGATAATTCACACACTTCTTGCATACACAACTCCAATTTCCATAGCTAGATAGTCCATTTTTGGATTAACTAGGGTTTAAAAAAAAAAAAAGGTTTTTTAAATACATTAACATTTGTATGAATCTCTGAAAGCATCTGCATATTAGAAGTGTCTATTATTCAGAACCATATGAAAACCAATAGTAATTGGTTTGAGCCCACTGCAGAATTGGGACACCCTAATGCTCTATTCCAATATTTAGAAATAGGGAGACCAGCTGAGATAAGAAAGGTAACAATCATAACTATTTCAATAGAGAACAATTTTAGCTATTTTTCCATCAGACAATTTATAGTTACAGATCTAAATTATTGCTGTAGTTTCACTTTTATTCTTTGGGATGCCATTTCTATGATGCCACGTGGGACTATTATTTTAAATTTGAGGTTTACATTAAATCCAAGCTTTATTTTGTTTTGGTCTTTAATTGTCTGTAATTTCCTCTCCCCAGTCACCACCACCAAACCCCTAAATATTAACCTTGTTCACAATGAGTTATAAGTATTTATTTACTTTGGTTTTATATCCCTGCTTTCATTTTTTATGAATATCCTATTAAAATCAGATGTCACCAGAAATCTAGCGAACTCATTTTACAACCAGATTACTTTGTTTGTTTACTTTTTTCTTTCTTTTCTTTGTTTTTGGGTCTCCTCTTCTTCTTTTTCTTACTCAGTGTATTAGCATTCTCTAGAGGGACAGAACAAATGGAATAGATATATACATAAAGGAGAGTTTATTAAATATTAACTCACGCGATCACAAGGTCCCACAATAGGCCGTCTGCAGGCTAAGGAGCAAGGAGAGCCAGTCTGAGTTCGAAAACTGAAGAAATTGGAATCCAATGTTGGAGGGCAGGAAACATCCAGCACACCGAAGAAAGATGTAGGCTAGGAGGGAAGGCCAGTCTCTCTTTCCACATTTTTTTTGCCTGCTTATATCCCAGCCTTGCTGGCAGCTGATTAGATTGGGCCCACTCAGATTAAGGGTGGGTCTGCCTTCCCCAGCCCACTGACTCAAATGTTAATCTCCTTTGGCAACACCCACACAGACACACCCAGGATCAATACTTTGTATGCTTCAATCCAATCAAATTGACACTCAGTATTAACCATCACACTCACAAAGTTGTTTTATGTTTGGAGTCTCTCATTCCTCTTAGGCTATATTACATTTTAGATTCTCTGTTTATAGCATATTATCTTTTTTCTTAGAGTTTCTCTATTTATATGGCTGTACTGTTTTTCTAGGGCTGATGCAGAAAAATGCCAGAAACTAGGTGGATTAAAACAACAGAAATTTATTTTCGCACAATTTTGGAGACTAGAAGTCCAAAATCAAGGTGTTGGCAGGACCATGCTCTTTCTGAAGGGAAGTCCTTCCTTGCCTGTTTTTACCTTCTGGTGGTTTGCTAACAATCTTTGTTATCCCTTGGCCTACAGCTACATAAATCCAATCTCTGCCTGGTTTGTCAAATGGCGTTCTCCCTTTGTGCCTCTCTGTCTTCACATGGCTGTCTTCTTATAGGGACACTAGTCATATTGGATTAAAGGTCCACCCTACTCCACTATTACCTCATCTTAACTAATTACATCTGCAAAGAACCTATTTCCAAATAAGGTCACATATCTGAGGTGCTGGGCATTAGGACTTCAACATGTCATGTTTTGTGAGACACAATTCAACCCGTAACAATTACTGATATTGAGAAACAGTACAGACTGTGCTCAAGGGCATGGGCTTTGGAATGAAAAAGCCCTGGTTCAAAGCCTTGTTCCATCACGAACTGTGACCCCAGGCCATTTCTGTAATTTTCCTATTTATAAAGTAGAAATTATGACAATACCTCAGAATTTTTAGAGAATTAAATAAGATAATACATCAGTGTGATTAGCACAGTACCTGGCATATAGCAAATGTCCAGTAAATATTAGCAATTGGCATTATCTTAAGGATATAGGGGACTATTTCTAAATATATTCAGGAATCCCTATTTTGAACAGTATAAGAACTAAAACAGTAGGAAGTGGCAAAACTTTCACCACCTTTAGCCTATGCTGTGTCATCTTTCGAAATTCTGATATTTTTGGTACTGCCTGCCAAAATGATAAAGAGTAACTAGGAAGACTCTTTGCATGGAGAACTGAGAATGTGCCACATGAAAACTCATTCCGACAGAAGAGGGAGCTATCAATGACCAACTTGATTCCATACTACATTTTATTTTCAGAAGGAAAGGGTGATTCTTAGGATAGCCTCCTGTCAGACTGTCCCTGGCCCCACACTATGAATTTCTACCTAGGTCTTAATGGCTGTAGATGACTCTGAGTTAATACCCAAAGAGCAATGTCACTGGAAAGGGGTACAATATACGTTCTTTGGGTGATGAGTACCATAAAAGCCCTGACTTCACCACTATGCAATTTATACATGTAACAAAATTACACTTGTATCCTTTAAATGTATGCAAATTGCAAGATGGCCGAATAGGAACAGCTCCGGTCTACAGCTCCCAGCGCCAGCGACGCAGAAGATGGGTGATTTCTGCATTTCCATCTGAGGTACCGTGTTCATCTCACTAGGGAGTGCCAGACAGTGGGCGCAGGTCAGTGGGTGAGTGCACCGTGCGCCAGCCGAAGCAGGGGCGAGGCATTGCCTCACTCGGGAAGCACAAGGGGTCAGGGAGTTCCCTTTCCAGGGGTGACAGACGGCACCTGGAAAATCAGGCCACTCCCACCCGAATACTGTGCTTTTCCGACGGGCTTAGGAAACGGTGCCCCAGGAGAGTATAGCCCGCACCTGGCTCAGAGGGTCCTATGCCCACGGAGTCTCGCTGATTGCTAGCACAGCAGTCTGAGATCAAACAGCAAGGCGGCAGCGAGGCTGGGGGAGGGGCGCCCGCCATTGCCCAGGCTCGCTTAGGTAAACAAAGCAGCCTGGAAGCTTGAACTGGGTGGAGCCCACCACAGCTCAAGGAGGCCTGCCTGCCTCTGTAGGCTCCACCTCTGGGGGCAGGGCACAGACAAACAAAAAGACAGCAGTAACCTCTGCAGACTTAAATGTCCCTGTCTGACAGCTTTGAGGAGAGCAGTGGTTCTCCCAGCACGCAGCTGGAGATCTGAGAACGGGCTGACTGCCTCCTCATGTGGGTCCCTGACCCCTGACCCCCGAGCAGCCTAACTGGGAGGCACCCCCCAGCAGGGGCAGACTGACACCTCACACGGCCGGCCAGGTACTCCAACAGACCTGCAGCTGAGGGTCCTGTCTGTTAGAAGGAAAACTAACAGAAAGGACATCCACACCAAAAACCCATCTGTACATCACCATCATCAAAGACCAAAAGTAGATAAAACCACAAAGATGGGGAAAACACAGAGCAGAAAAACTGGAAACTCTAAAAAGCAGAGTACCTCTCCTCCTCCAAAGGAACGCAGTTCCTCACCAGCAACGGAACAAAGCTGGACGGAGAATGACTTTGACGAGCTGCGAGAAGAAGGCTTCAGACGATCAAATTACTCCGAGCTACGGGAGGATATTAAAACCAAAGGCAAAGAAGTTGAAAACTTTGAAAAAAATTTAGAAGAATGTATAACTAGAATAACCAATACAGAGAAGTGCTTAAAGGAGCTGATGGAGCTGAAAACCAAGGCTCGAGAACTACGTGAAGAATGCAGAAGCCTCAGGAGCCGATGCGATCAAATGGAAGAAAGGGTATCAGCCCTGGAAGATGAAATGAATGAAATGAAGCGAGAAGGGAAGTTTAGAGAAAAAAGAATAAAAAGAAACGAGCAAAGCCTCCAAGAAATGTGGGACTATGTGAAAAGACCACATCTACGTCTGATTGGTGTACCTGAAAGTGACGGGGAGAATGGAACCAAGTTGGAAAACACTCTGCAGGATATTATCCAGGAGAACTTCCCCAATCTAGCAAGGCAGGCCAACATTCAGATTCAGGAAATACAGAGAACGCCACAAAGATCCTCCTCGAGAAGAGCAACTCCAAGACACATAATTGTCAGATTCACCAAAGTTGAAATGAAGGAAAAAATGTTAAGGGCAGCCAGAGAGAAAGGACGGGTTACCATCAAAGGGAAGCCCATCAGACTAACAGCGGATCTCTCGGCAGAAACCCTACAAGCCAGAAGAGAGTGGGGGCCAATATTCAACATTCTTAAAGAAAAGAATTTTCAACCCAGAATTTCATATCCTGCCAAACTAAGCTTCATAAGTGAAGGAGAAATAAAATACTTTACAGACAAGCAAATGCTGAGAGATTTTGTCACCACCAGGCCTGCCCTAAAAGAGCTCCTGAAGGAAGCACTAAACATGGAAAGGCACAACTGGTACAAGCCACTGCAAAATCACACTGAAATGTAAAGACCATCGAGACTAGGAAGAGACTGCATCAACTAACGAGCAAAATAACCAGCTAACATCATAATGACAGGATCAGATTCACACATAACAATATTAACTTTAAATGTAAATGGACTAAATGCTCCAATTAAAAGACACAGATTGGCAAATTGGATAAAGACTCAAGACCCATCAGTGTGCTGTATTCAGGAAACCCATCTCACGTGCAGAGACACACATAGGCTCAGAATAAAAGGATGGAGGAAGATCTACCAAGCAAATGGAAAACAAAAAAAGGCAGGGGTTGCAATCCTAGTCTCTGATAAAACAGACTTTAAACCAACAAAGATCAAAAGAGACAAAGAAGGCCATTACATAATGGTAAAGGGATTAATTCAACAAGAAGAGCTAACTATCCTAAATATATATGCACCCAATACAGGAGCACCCAGATTCATAAAGCAAGTCCTGAGTGACCTACAAAGAGACTTAGACTCCCACACATTAATAATGGGAGACTTTAACACCCCACTGTCAACATTAGACAGATCAACGAGACAGAAAGTCAACAAGGATACCCAGGAATTGAACTCAGCTCTGCACCAAGTGGACCTAATAGACATCTACAGAACTCTCCACCCCAAATCAACAGAATATACATTTTTTTCAGCACCACACCACACCTATTCCAAAATTGACCATATACTTGGAAGTAAAGCTCTCCTCAATAAATGTAAAAGAACAGAAATTATAACAAACTATCTCTCAGATCACAGTGCAATCAAGCTAGAACTCAGGGATTAAGAATCTCACTCAAAACCGCTCAACTACGTGGAAACTGAACAACCAGCTCCTGAATGACTACTGGGTACATAACGAAATGAAGGCAGAAATAAAGATGTTCTTTGAAACCAACGAGAACCAAGACACAACATACCAGAATCTCTGGGATGCATTCAAAGCAGTGTGTAGAGGGAAATTTATAGCACTAAATGCCCACAAGAGAAAGCAGGAAAGATCCAAAATTGTCACCCTAACATCACAATTAAAAGAACTAGAAAAGCAAGAGCAAACACATTCAAAAGCTAGCAGAAGGCAAGAAATAACTAAAATCAGAGCAGAACTGAAGGAAATAGAGACACAAAAAACCCTTCAAAAAATAAACAAATCCAGGAGCTGGTTTTTTGAAAGGATCAACAAAATTGATAGACCGCTAGCAAGATTAATAAAGAAAAAAAGAGAGAAGAATCAAATAGATGCAATAAAAAATGATAAAGGGGATATCACCACCGATCCCACAGAAATACAAACTACCATCAGAGAATATTACAAACACCTCTACGCAAATAAACTAGAAAATCTAGAAGAAATGGATAAATTCCTCAACACATACACCCACCCAAGACTAAACCAGGAAGAAGTTGAATCTCTGAATAGACCAATAACAGGAGCTGAAATTGTGGCAACAATCAGTAGCTTACCAACCAAAAAAAGTCCAGGACCAGATGGGTTCACAGCCGAATTCTACCAGAGGTACAAGGAGGAGCTGGTACCATTCCTTCTGAAACTATTCCAATCAACAGAAAAAGAGGGAATCCTCCCTAACTCATTTTATGAGGCCAGCATCATCCTAATACCAAAGCCTGGCAGAGACACAACAAAAAAAGAGAATTTTAGACCAATATCCTTGATGAACATTGATGCAAAAATCCTCAATAAAATACTGGCAAACAGAATCCAGCAGCACATCAAAAAGCTTATCCACCATGATCAAGTGGGCTTCATCCCTGGGATGCAAGGCTGGTTCAATATACGCAAATCAATAAATGTAATCCAGCATATAAACAGAACCAAAGACAAAAACCACATGATTATCTCAATAGATGCAGAAAAGGCCTTTGACAAAATTCAACAACCCTTCATGCTAAAAACTCTCAATAAATTAGGTATTGATGGGACGTATCTCAAAATAATAAGAGATATCTATGACAAACCCACAGCCAATATCATACTGAATGGGCAAAAACTGGAAGCATTCCCTTTGAAAACTGGCACAAGACAGGGATGCCCTCTCTCACCACTCCTATTCAACATAGTGTTGGAAGTTCTGGCCAGGGCAATTAGGCAAGAGAAGGAAATAAAGGGTATTCAATTAGGAAAAGAGGAAGTAAAATTGTCCCTATTTGCAGATGACATGATAGTATATCTAGAAAACCCCATTGTTTCAGCCCAAAATCTCCTTAAGCTGATAAGCAACTTCAGCAAAGTCTCAGGATACCAAATCAATGTACAAAAATCACAAGCATTCTTATACATCAATAACAGACAAACAGAGAGCCAAATCATGAGTGAACTCCCATTCACAATTGCTTCAAAGAGAATAAAATACCTAGGAATCCAACTTACAAGGGATGTGAAGGACCTCTTCAAGGAGAACTACAAACCACTGCTCAAGGAAATAAAAGAGGATACAAACAAATGGAAGAACATTCCATGCTCATGGGTAGGAAGAATCAATATCGTGAAAATGGCCATCCTTCCCAAGGTAATTTACAGATTCAATGCCATCCCCATCAAGTTACCAATGACTTTCTTCACAGAATTGGAAAAAATTACTTTAAAGTTCATATGGAACCAAAAAAGAGCCCGCATCGCCAAGTCAATTCTAAGCCAAAAGAACAAAGCTGGAGGCATCACACTACTGACTTCAAACTATACTACAAGGCTACAGTAACCAAAACAGCATGGTACTGGTACCAAAACAGAGATATAGATCAGTGGAACAGAACAGAGCCATCAGAAATAATGCCACATATCTACAACTATCTGATCTTTGACAAACCTGAGAAAAACAAGAAATGGGGAAAGGATTCCCTATTTAATAAATGGTGCTGGGAAAACTGGCTAGCCATATGGAGAAAGCTGAAACTGGATCCCTTCCTTACACCTTATACAAAAATCAATTCAAGATGGATTAAAGACTTAAATGTTAGACCTAAAACCATAAAAACCCTAGAAGAAAACCTAGGCATTACCATTCAGGACATAGGCATGAGCAAGGACTTCATGTGTAAAACACCAAAAGCAATGGCAACAAAAGCCAAAATTGACAAATGGGATCTAATTAAACTAAAGAGCTTCTGCACAGCAAAAGAAACTACCATCAGAGTGAACAGGCAACCTACAAAATGGGAGAAAATTTTCGCAACCTACTCATCTGACAAAGGGCTAATATCCAGAATCTACAATGAACTCCAACAAATTTACAAGAAAAAAACAAACAACCCCATCAAAAAGTGGGCAAAGGACATGAACAGACACTTCTCAAAAGAAGACATTTATGCAGCCAAAAAAAACATGAAAAAATGCTCACCATCACTGGCCATCAGAGAAATGCAAATCAAAAGCACAATGAGATACCATCTCACACCAGTTAGAATGGCAATCATTAAAAAGTCAGGAAACAACAGGTGCTGGAGAGGATGTGGAGAAATAGGAACACTTTTACACTGTTGGTGGGACTGTAAACTAGTTCAACCCTTGTGGAAGTCAGTGTGGCGATTCCTCAGGGATCTAGAACTAGAAATTCCATTTGACCCAGCCATCCCATTACTGGGTATATACCCAAAGGACTATAAATCATGCTGCTATAAAGACACATGCACACATATGTTTATTGCCGCATTATTCACAATAGCAAAGACTTGGAACCAACCCAAATGTCCAACAATGATAGACTGGATTAAGAAAATGTGGCACATATACACCATGGACTACTATGCAGCCATAAAAAATGATGAGTTCATGTCCTTTGTAGGGACATGGATGAAATTGGAAATCATCATTCTCAGTAAACTATCGCAAGAACAAAAAACCAAACACCGCATATTCTCACTCATAGGTGGGAATTGAACAATGAGAACACATGGACACAGGAAGGGGAACATCACACTTCGGGGACTGTTGTGGGGTGGGGGGAGGGGGGAGGGATAGCATTGGGAGATATACCTAATGCTAGATGACGAGTTGGTGGGTGCAGCGCACCAGCATGGCACATGTATACATATGTAACTTACCTGCACGTTGCACACATGTACCATAGAGCCTAAAGTATAATAATAATAATAATAATAATAATAATAAAATAAAAAAATAAAAAAATTAAAAAAGTATGCAAATTAAAAATGAATAAATAGAAATGAAAATTCGGAGCACAACTTGTAGTGTTTTGGTATGCATCTAACAAATTCTAAAATAATATGATGGTATGAGGCATTCTATTCTAAACTAGTACAAATATCTGGGGAACTTTGGAACTTTGAGGATCCTTGTAATGCCTGGTGGTCACAAAAGTACCTGTGAAGTGTCACCTTGGTTGACGGAAACTGCAGTAGTCCCTGGAAGAAAAAACATGGAAACAAATCAGTGGCGTAAATAGACGTGGACGTCAGCACAGTGGTGCTTAGAATGCTTAGACTCTTTCATTGGTCCTAGCAAGAACTGTATTTGTGAAAGACTTTTATTGTATCTGTTTTACACATGAGGAAAACTAAAAGTTGAAGAGTGGTCAATTTCAAGTCCAAGACCACAGAGCTAATAGGTAGAAGAAAAAAGTATTTTAACCCAAGCAGTTAAATTCCAGGAGCTGCAAATTTTCTAAAAGGAATGTTAGAAACCCTCTAGAGCAGTGGTCAGAAATCTTTTCCTGTAAAAGGCCAAATAGTAAATACTTTCAGCTTTTGGAGCTGTATGGCTTCTTTTGCAACTACTTAACCATTTTTGCCATGGTAGTACAAAAGCAGCTGTAGACATATGTATACAAATGGGCACGGCTGTGTTCCAATAAAAGTTTATTTCCAAAAACAGAAGTCAGCCAGATTTGGCCCACAGGCCCTAGTTTGCTAATTCCTGACTCCTTTTAACTGCTGTGGCAAATGATTTGTTCAGTCTTATTAAAGCATCACTTAAGAAAATAGCATTTAAGGCTGCATCACCACTTTCTCTTCTATTACTGTTAACCTCTCTTAAATTGGTAAGGTGTTAGTAATCTGCACTGATGTATTTCACTTAGTGCATCTAGTCTCCTCGGGTAACAGAGACAGAAACAGACCCTTGATGTGACTTTTCCATAATAGATCACTCATTTTTGCACCTCTTGCTGCACCTGTTCATCACCTGCATGCCGCTTGCTTACATTGACCTTCATCGTTTCCTACACCTGTACCTTTTCTTTGTTAGCTACCCTCTATCTATTTTTTTCTGAAAGGTTACTTGGTTTCTGAATTTTTTACTTTAAAAAAAAATTATGTGACTTGTACTTCATTTGCTGTCTTTCCCTTCTTCTGCTCTAATTTTAACACATTTATGCATGCTTATAGCATCTGGGACTATGGCCACACATAAATTCTAAGAGCACTTCAAATGGTTAGGAATTTCAGATTTAGTGAGAAAACTCTTATGAGTTCAATTTTATTCAAAAGTTTAGTTGCACTAACACAGCATAGAAACACCGAGAGAGAAACAAGATGAAACAACGCACATCTAAAGTGGAAGTAAGCTTACTACATTCCTTAAGACTGTTTATTAGAACTGGAAGGAATGTAACTACCAATACATCCACCATTTTCTTTTATTTTTTTAAAAAAGAACACACACTGGGGCCTATTGGAAGGTGAAGAGAGGGAGGAGGGAGAGTATCAGGAACAATAACTAATGGGTAGAAGGCTTAATAATAACTGGACGATGAAATAATCTATACAACAAATCCCCATGACACAAGTTTACCTATGCAACAAACCTGCACATGTACTCCTGAACTTAAAAGTTTAAAAAGAAAAAGGAAAACTGGAATCAGGAAATTCAGGGTCATTTATTTAACTGGTTATAGAGTTCTTTGGAGAGCTGATTCTAAAATCCAGATCCGCTGATTCACCATCTAAGGGCTCTTTCTAACTTCATGAGACCTGAACATGTGGAACAAGACAGAAGCATTTTCAAAGCGTTTTTTTCTTCTGTTGATCTGACATATTGCATCATTATTCTTGGTTCTGATCCCTCAGGTAAAATGACTGGAACCTGTTTTCTCATCTGTTTTCCCACCCCCTCCAGTGGTTTACAAACATAAAGGCCAGAGTTGATAAGTTCTTTAAAGAAAGTTCAGTTTTAAAAATAATCTCCTCAAATCAAGGATCCTTCCCTTCTTTTTCAGTAACTTGCAGCTACAGAACAGTCTCAAGGTGAGCTAAGTCTGCCTTTGCCGGTCTTCCTACCTGTGATGTGTAACTTCACTAAAGCACAGTTCTGAAAATGCCACTCTGCTGCTTACTCATAAACATTCAGAGGCTCCTTACTGCCTCCTCAGACTACAAACATTTCTTTGTCTTCAAGTTTTCCTTGTTCTTTCCTTCACATAAAAACAAAACAAAACAAAACAAAGCTCTGTATCTCTCTCTCTACCATTATTCTTATCAAAACCCTTTCATTGGTTTGCTAGAGCTGCGGTAAGAGAGGACCACAAACTAGGTGGCTTCAAAACCAGAAATTTATTGCTTCACAGTTCTAGAGATCAGAAGTCTGAAATCAAGGTTAGCAAATTTCCAGAAGTCTATCTGAAAGAGTTGGTTCCTTCTGAGGGTTGTGAAGGAGAATCTGTTCATACCTTTGCCTTAGTTCCTGGTGGTTTGCTGGTGACGTTTGGCATTCACTGGCTTGTGGCAACATATATCCAAGCTTCACATGGTTTTCTCCCTGTGTCTCTCTGTCCAAATTTTCCCTTCTTATGAGAACACTAGTCAGATTAGATTAGAGCCCACCTTAATGACTTCTTAATTTGACTACATCTGCAAAGGCCTTTTCTCCAAATAAAATCAATTTCTGAGGCAAGAGGAGTTATCCTTTCAACATATGACACACATGTGACTTTGCTATGAATTTGTAGAGAGACACCATTCAGCCCATAATAGCCCTCTTTGTATTTCTAGGCCTTATACAGAAGCAATATCTTCCATGAAACATTTCCTACCTCTAGGCGGAGATGTTTTCCCCTGCTGAGCCTCTTAGTAACCATTCCTTCTTTCCACTTCATCACCAATTTCTTGAAATCAGGGATTGTGTATTTCTCAATTTGTTACTTTACCCTAAAGTCTATCATGTTGCCTGGTATTCAACAGACATCAAAAAATGTTTGCTGTAAGATGGGTACTGTGGCTCATACCTGTAATCCCAGCCTTTTGGGAAGCCAAGAAAGACGGATCACTGAGCTCAAGAGTCTGAAACCAGCCTAGCCAACATGGCAAAACCGCGTCTCTACAATAAAAGAAAAAAACAAATACAAAAAGTTATCCGGGCTTGGCAGCGCAAGCCTGTAGTCTCAGCTACTTGAGAGGCAGAGGTGACAGGATGATCTGAGCCCGGGAGGTCGAGGCTGCAACGAGCTGAGATAGCGCCACTGCACTCCAGCCTGGGCAACAGAGACCCTGTCTCACCCCAAAAAAAAAAAAAAAAAAAAAAAAAAAGGCAGGGCGCGGTGGCTCACGCCTTAAGCCCAGCACTTTGGGAGGCCGAGGCGGGCGGATTATGAGGTCAGGAGATTGAGACCATTCTGGCTAACACGGTGAAACCCCGTCTCTACTAAAGATACAAAAAATTAGCCAGGCGTGGTGGCAGGCGCCTGTAGTCCCAGCTACTCGGGAGGCTGAGGCAGGAGAATGGCGTGAACCTGAGAGGCGGAGCTTGCAGTGAGCCGAGATCGCTCCACTGCGCTCCAGCCTGGGCGACAGTGAGATTCCATCTCAAAAAAAAAAAAAAAAAAAAAAAAAAGGTCTGCTGGGTTGAAGAGAAGGTTTTGTCTTCTTTTGTCTTCTATACTCCAGTTCTATACTCTAGAGATGACAGAGATTTTCATGCAGGTTAAGATCCAAGCAAGGCCTCTACCCTTCTAGGTCATATTTTCACCATAGTGATGAGAAATAATACAGTATTGATTAAGAAAATGGACTTGAGTCCTAATTCTGATTTTGTCACATATGTCCATATTTATATAACCTGATAACATTAGCCTCTCACAAATTTCCCTCAAATTTTCTAATTTATAAAGCATGACGTGTAATCCCTACCCTAAAGGATTTGACTGAAAGTTGATTAAGACAATATATGCAACGTCTTAACCAGTGATAGCTAACAATACTGTTGTCTAGGACACCTAGATAACCTATTGCTATTTATAGTGCTGACAAGCTTTTTAAAGGCTTTCAAGAAGTTTTTAAAGACTTTAACATGTTTATAGATCACAGAGAAGCCTCCATACACACAGAGAAACTATTTGAGCTTGATTCATGAAGAGGAAAAAAAAAATAAGAGACACTTTATATAACCTTAAGGAAACAGTGGTCACTACTGGTCAAGGAGAACAGATAGCAATTGTGCAGAATTAAACTACAGATCCTATCTTTGACTATTTAGTCATGCCTCACAATTAGCCAGAAGAGCCATTTTCAAATATCAAGGGCAACACAAATAGAGTTGTTATCATCATTCATTCTTCAAAGCAATGACCTTTACTTTGGGCTAGTTTCTTTGGCAAGGAAGTTTGGCATGAAGCTGCTAAAGTAACATTAAACGGCAAAAATCTGTTCTTGTGACTATGCTACCTTAATGGCAATTTAACAAAACACCTAATTTCAGGCTCAGAGGTAAAAATGCTTAAGCAACCCACCTGAGACTCCCAAGTGGCATATTTATCAAAACAAGTTAAAGTCACCTTCTGAATAATTGTTGTGGAGGGGTTTTCACACAGCAGAGAGGCACATTTTCTGTGGATTGAACGATTGATCACTAAGTTCTAGTAACAGGTGCATCTTGCTTCTGGGGCCTTGAAACATGACAGGCTGTAGAAAGACTATTAAAATCGCTTTGCTAACAAAGAAAAATCAATTGTTCTCCACAAGGAGGTGCCCTCTGGCGCAATCAATATACAATAGTACAATGCTGGGCTGTAAAGCCTGTGAACAGATTTAAGCTTTTGAGTAGGTAAAAGGTGGAGAGGGGAGCTGTTTTTCATCTCCGATGGACTCAGAAAGATAAAGATATATTTTGCTGTAAGTTGCATTTGGTTTGTCTTCAGTAGATCAACTTGTTAAAAGCACAGCTGGGTTTTTTTGAGTATAGCGCTTTGTAAAGTAGCATCTTACCTATTTTCAGGTCAAGGTATGTGGTAGAGAGCTGGAGTTGGAAAGGGGCATACTTATGAGACTAGTCCAAGAATCAAAATGGAAGGACACATGGGAACAAGAACACTATCAGTTCCATTGTTACGAGTTGAAAAGTATATAATGTCTGTTATTTTTCTGCTACATATAAGAAATATACGAGTTTATATGGCAGTCAGGTACTGGAACTTTTTGTGCATTTTTCTACCAATAAATCAATAATCATCTGTCATTTACAGACATATGTTTCAAGAATAGAAAAATGGCATTTACAACCTCTGTATTTTCATAAAGCTTTGCCTGTGTGCCAACAATATTTGAAGCAGATACAAAACTCAAAATAAAACTCAATTCAGGCTATTCAGACAGGGGAAAAGCACACTCTCAGTAACAAAGAACTTTATGCTGAGAACATGAAGTGCTTTTTCACTCAAAGGAATGTTATAACTGAATAGTGTAGACAAAACCCATTGAACAATTGTCAGTAACTTTTTGTACTTAGAATGTGTATACATGAACATATTTGAAATTCCATCTTTAAAAATGTTAAATGGTCTAGATTTTATAAAATGAGCAACATAATTCAGTATTTTCACCAAAAATTAACTATATGCATTAATGGAGCATACAACAGAAGTAAAGATGTTTTATAATTTGCATGGTGTTGGGGAATTCACATTATTTAGAAGGTAATTTTTGTTCAATATAAATCATCTCAGAAGTATCATTCACTAAAACTTCCAATTTCTTGAGTTGAACCAGATTAATCTTGTCCTCTGAGTTTGTTTCAGCCATAGAGAAGTCAAGTAAATTGCCAGACATAAAGCCATGCAATTTTCAATCCAGGCATCCAAAATAAAGATCTGGGAGTCTGACAGGGAGGCCAACATTCAAAGATAGCAGTGTAGTAGAAAGTCAAGAGCCAGAAGAGATTCGGAAGAGGGTTTGGCTGTGTACTGTTGCCCACTCTTCAACTGGAACAGCTTAGACATAGCTATCGATGATCCCTCATCTGCATCTCCAGAAGAGGGCTGTATTCACTTCTGACCAGACACCCTCAGAGCCCATACATTTTCCTAGTGAAATACTAAAGAAAGTTCTTAGGCAGATGAAACTGATGAAAGAGGGAAGTGTAGAAATGAAGAAAGAATATGTAGAAGAGCAGCAGTAAGGGTAAAGCTGTAGGGAAACCTAAATGAAAGAAATCCAATGTTCAGGCATGTGTGCGTGTGTGTCTTTGTGCGCACACATGCATGTGTGCAGTTTGGAAGTCATTGCATTGTCCGAAAATAGTTAAGTCCTAATTTACATTAGACTTTCATTAGAGAGTATCATAATCTCTAGATGGATATTAATATGTTAAGGAATGTTATAATAGTAAAAATAGTAAAATAATGTGTCACTAATAAGCAAATGAGTATAGAATTTAATAATTAATCAAAAAATGCATAGAACAGATGACAAATAGAAAGCAAATTGGAAGATGCTAGATTTAAACACAGATCATATAAACACTTTCAATGTAAATGAACTAAAATTACAATTAAAAATGAAGATTAAAATAATCTAAAGAAACTAAACTCAATGCTGCTTTTAAGAGACATTTTCAATTTTAATGTTCAAAAACATTAAAAAAGATGATAAAAATTACTGAGCAACACTAAAAGAAGCTTGAAGCTACACTAATAACAGACACTGCAGACTCTAAGCCAAGGCACATTATTAAAGATTGTAGAGATATTTCAGGGCACTAGGAAAATATAATTCTAAATGTGTATACACCTAATAACATAGCCTCAAAAGATGTAATGCAGAATTTTACTGAACTACAAGAAGATATAGTCAGTTTCACAAATACATTGAGAGATTTTAAGACACCCCTCTAAGCAACTGATAGGACAAGCAGATACATCAGTAAGGTTATAGAAGAGTTGAAAAACTTGATTAACTATGTTGACATAATTGACAAATATAGTGTACCCAACCCAACAATTGCAGAACACAGGCTCAAAGTAAAAGGAGTTGATTTGGCTTCGTATAACAAGGAAGTCTGGACTTACATCTTCAGGTTTCAGATATCCTTGGACCCAGGGGTTTAAAAATATAATATGAAATTTAAAATTTTTTTTCCGTCTCATTTCTCCTTAATTTTGCATATTGAATCTTATTATCTCCTACACAAACAAGCTGTCTTTTTAAGACCTGAGAGTATGGTGTCAAGCAACTGTAAGTTGCTCCTCATTTTTGTAGGTTGATTTAGGAACCTGCAGCTTTAGTGAATTTGTATTAGTTCTAACAGTTTAACAATGCTGGACATTTAGGTTGCTCTTTTTATATTCATTTTGATCCTATACTTTCTGTGTGTCTCTGTATACCCTACTAGACTATTGTTCTTGTTGCCTTCTGCTGTTTCCTTCTCTCATTCTTTCTCTGTGTTGCTGCCATCAAATCTAAACACGTAACTGGTGTTTCCACTTTCTCCTGCTATGGCTACACCACTATGTTTATCCTCTTCTCATGCCCACAGTTATGCCTAGGTCTGGATGTACATTGGGATTCTATGATTGTCTGGATATGAGATATTATATTCACTCTAAGAAAAATTATTTTTCCTCCAGGAGTAGAAAGAAAACAATGTTCCCAGGCCTTTTCCAGTGTTTCTCCTAAGCCCAGAGTATATTTACATCTCCCTGTAGCTAGAAATAAGTCAATGACTCTAATATTCAATAAACCTCCCTGAACTCCCATAGTCACTTACTTTAACTAAAAAGATTTCATTGATTTGTTTTTGCATGGTTACCTTTTATTCAGAGATATGGCTTTGCTATTTTTCTCTAAAATGACCTTGACATGATTTGCCTCCTGGTTGATTGAACATCAGCAAAAGTTAAATAATGGCACAGCAGCTTATTCTCTGACCCAGAATATTCTCTTCTAAAAATTTAGCCAAAAAACTATCAGATAAAAATACAAACATAAATATATATTTTATAATGGTGCAAAATAAATGAAAACAACCCAGAAAAAACTAAATACCAAATATTAGAAAACTGGTTAAATAAATTGCAGGACATCTGCTGGGTGCAGTTGCTCAAGCCTGTAATCCCAGCACTTTGGGAGGCCAAGGTGGGTGGATCACAAGGTCGGGAGATTGAGACCATCTTAGCCAACGTGGTGAAACCCCGTCTCTACTAAAATACAAAAAAAAATCTACCTGGTCATGGTGGCGCACACCTGTAGTCTCAGCTACTCGGGAGGCTGAGGTGAGGCAGGGGAATTGCTTGAACCCGGGAGGCAGAGGTTGCAGTGAGCCGAGATCACGCCACCGCACTCCAGCCTGGCGACAGAGTGAGACTCTGTCTCTAAAAAAAAAAAAAAAAAAAAAAAAAATTGTAGTATATCTATACAATTAGCTTTGATATAATCTTTAAAAGTTATACTGGCCAGGCATGGTGGCTCATGGCTGAATGCCTATAATCCCAATACTTTGGGAGGCCAAGGCAGGAGGATTGCTCTAGCCCCAGCCTAGGCAACATAGCCAGACCCCATCTCTACAGAAAAATAACAAATTAGCTGGGCATGGTGGTGCAAACCTGTAGTCCCAGCTACTTGGGAGGCTGAGGTGGGAGTATCACTTGAGCCTGAAGGTGGAGGCTGCAGTGAGCCATGATTGTGCCACTTCACTCCAGCCTGGGCGACAGAGTGAGACCCTTGTCTAAAAAATAAATAAATAAATAAGTAAATAAATAAAATTTATACTGTACAACATTTAAGAACATATAAAACTGTTCAGGTCAATAACAGGTTGTCAGTTGGTTATTCCAGAATTACTTCTAGGTTAGATAGCAAAAGCTGGGACTAGATAGAATTTCTTCCTCCAAAGGCAAAGTGAAAGCAGAAACAAAAGCGAAAACTAGAAATGTTCTTGAGGGAAACTGCAGACGACATACATGGATTTGAAAATACTTTTCTGTTTTTCACCTTTTCAGGGCCAAAATAAGTTTGACACAGTGCCTTGTGTATTAATAACTTTCAAATAATAATATACCTTTATAAGAAGAGCCTCCCCATGGCCACTTCCCAGGTTCAGAGCTTCACCATATTCAGCCTCCCTGCTTGTCACACTAAGGATTCGACCAAGGACCTTACCAAGCTCAGGGAGGCGCATCAGACTCTTTCAGCAGTGTATACAGTTTATATTCCTCTTCCGTAACCTATCACTGTTGGTCAACTTTCTTAAGTCATCTAGCTATCCATTCCAAGCAAAGTGATGAACCTCACACAAATCCTCCTTTTATTTCCTCCAGCCCATGGACAAAGTTGGGATATATCTTATGCCAGAGACAAAATGATTGAGTTGTCTCGAAGCTGCATGAAGAGGCTATATTACAGCCTATGCATAAGGGCCTTAATATACCTGTGAAAGGTAAATAAATGCAAGTCAGATCTGAAACACCCAGTCAACACAGCCTGGGATAATTTTGCAATTGGTTTTCATGTCTTTTATCTTCTGCATCTAGATGACAAAGATAGGGGACTCTAACAGACCCTATATTAGTCAGTGTTCTCTAAAAGGACAGAACTAATGGATTAGATGTATATATAAAGGGGAGTTCACTAAGGAATATTGACTCACACAATCACAAGGTGAAATCCTGCTATAGATGGTCTGCAAGCTGAGGAGCAGGGAAGCCGGTCCGAGTCCCAGAACCTCAAAAGTAGGGAAGCTGACAGTGCAGCCTTCAGTCTGTGGCAGAAGGCCAGAGACCCCCTGGAAAACCACTGGTATAAGTCCAAAGTCCAAAAGCTGAAGAACTGGAGTCGGTGTTCAAGGGCAGGAAGCATCCAGCACGGGAGATAGGTGAAGGCCAGAAGACTCAGCAAGTCAAGTCCTTCCATGTTCTTCTGCCTGCTTTTATCCTAGCTGCACTGGCAGTGGATTAGGTGGTGTCCACCCAGACTGAGGGTGGGTCTGCCTCTTCCCATCCACTGACTCAAATGTTAATCTCCTTTGGCAACACCCTCACAGACACACCCAGGTAGAATATTTTGCATCCTTTGATCCAATCAAGTTGACACTCTTTTTTTTTTTGAAATGGAGTATCGCTTTGTCGCCCAGGCTGGAGTGCAGTCGTGTGATCTCAGCTCACTGCAACCTCCGCCTCCCGAGTTCAAGTGATTCTCCTGCCTCAGCCTCCTGAGTAGCTGGGATTACAGGCACATGCCACCATGGCCAGCTAATTTTTGTGTTTTTAGTAGAGATGGGTTTTCACTATGTTGGGCAGACTGGTCTTGAACTCCTGACCTCGTGATCTGCCCGCCTCCCCATTCCAAAGTGCTGGGATTACAGGTGTGAGCCACCACCTGGCTGACACTCATTATTAACCATCACAGACCCATTAGTACCTTTCCTGGGCCACATGCAAACAAAAAGATTTTCTCTAAACTGCCAATTGATTTACACCTTCTCCTCTTCACATCTATACACACAGAAAATTTAGAATTCCATTGTTCCACTGTCCTCTTGTGTGTTTATCAAACTCATACTGGAACACGATTCTTCAATTTGCTTGATATTTATTTATTTATTTTTATTTTATTTTATTTTTTTGAGATGGAGTCTTGCTCTGTCTCCCAGGCTGGAGTGCAGTGGTGCGATCTCAGCTCACTACAAGCTCTGCCTCCCGGGTTCAAGCCATTCTCCTGCCCCAGCCTCCCGAGTAGCTGGGACCACAGGTGCCCGCCACCACGCTCGGCTAATTTTTTTTGTATTTTTAGTAGAGTTGGGGTTTCACCATGTTAGCCCAGATGGTCTCGATCTCCTGACCTCGTGATCTGCCCATCTCGGCCTCCCAAAGTGCTGGGATTACAGGCGTCATATATTTATTTTATTAAATTATATCTTGTAAAAGGTGAAATTTAAACAACTTATTATTTCAATCAGTTATAAGACACCAATGCAGAATACAGATAAAAGAGGGAGATACAGTTGAGCGTGAATTTCAGAAGACTTTCCAGAGCTGTGTTACATGTTCATTTCTGCCACTGAAGATACCTCCGGATATTTGAAGGATCTCTATCAGATGACACTGGGTACTAAAGCTAACCTGCCTAAGCTGAAGGTCGCAAACAAGTTCAAGAAAAAAGTCACTGTAGGCTTACCTGTATTAACTCTTATGTTCATTTTACTTATATTCTCCAGTTGTGTTTTCAAAGGAGCTAATTTCTGTAAATCTCTTTATTTTCATTCTCAATTCAAATTTCTGGTTGAAAAACACTCCTGGAGTGCATGTTTTATATAATTCTGTGCAATTAAAATTTTATTCTCTAGCAAGAGGTTTTTAGTAGATGAACACAAAATGGTAACTGACAAATTATAATCAACAAATTCACCTTTTACCTCCCTTCTTTGTATCTGGTCATCATAAAGATTATTTAAAAATTTACCTTATATTGTCCATCTTTTCACATCCTATGATTGGGACTCCCGTGAAGCTTTATACAACTAAATAACACAGGCATCTATGATTTTCTCCAACTGGACAGATCAGTTTTAAGATCTATGGGCTTGGGGGTAAAGTAGGTTTGCCGCTCCCTGGTTACCAGCTTCTCTGAGTCCAGTGAATACCCCTCCAACACACACAACAGATTATATGAAAAGAGTTTATTTCTTACAGATAAGCAATAAAGAACAACAGAAACCTAGAATTCCTCATATTTCAGTCCCCCAATGCTCAGAAAAGCTGTCAAAAATGGATGGAGTCTCATCTGCACATACCCTGCCTGAACTGCAGCTGAGGAACTCCAGAAAGCAGCCCACCTCAGGTTTTATAACTCAGGGTGATGTGATGTGCTGGGCTGAAGTGTTGAAGACATCCTGATCTCCTAGGGGACTGAAACAGAGCCTAGGCTGTTCCAGCCAGTCCCTTGCTACCCCAAGATGTTTCATTCACAGCGCATTCTATGATTAATTTTGAGAACCATAAGCAAGAAAGTGGGGAGAGCTGGATCAGTCCAAGATCACTTAGAGAACTATCTTGCAATCACCACTTACAACTGAAGTTTATTTAATTTACTTCTTTGTGAAAGTAGAACCACTTTTTTCATCTTGTTAATTTTACTCTTGATGGTATTTATAAATCATATTACAGACTCCCATGATTCTGAATAACATTAACATTAGTAGTCTATCTGGCAAATTCTATTAGTCACTAAAATTGTGGACTTTCCTGACACTATTCCTATAGACACCACCAATACCTGAATTTTCATGATATTCCTTAGAATGTATTGGTTGTATTTTCCTCCTTTTAAAATTTTACATCTAAGTTAACCAACTTTGCCTAGTCAACCTCATTTACTTTCCTGAATTCTAGAACTTAGCAAATGAGTTCATTTGTATTTGCTTCACATGTCCCTGTTTTTGATCATGCTCTGTTTAACCACCAGTGAGTTTCTATTCATAACTCAGTCACTAGCTCATGTATTATCTTCCTCACTAACTGTCAAAGAAGAATTATTCACTCCATTTATAGTCTTGTACAGTTTTTTTATATGATAAGTTGATTGACGTGCTTCCCCTGTTACATTATAAACTCTGAGAGCAAGGACTTCATCTTATTCTCCTCTGTATTTTGAGCATCTATTACACTGGATGACACAGAGGTGAAGATACGTAACTGTTAGAAATGAATAGATGTGCCTTTTGCAGCCATCATCGAAGCGGGAGCAGCCAAAATGAAGTTCAATCCCTTTGTGACTTCCGACCGAAGCAAGAACCACAAAAGGCATTTCAAAGCACCTTCCCACATTCGCAGGAAGATTATGTCTTCCCCACTTTCCAAAGAGCTGAGACAGAAGTACAACGTGAGATCCATGGCATCCAAAAGAATGATGAAGTTTGGGTTGTACGAGGACACTACAAAGGTCAGCAAATTGGCAAAGCAGTCCTGGTTTACAGGAAGAAATATGTCATCTACATTGAATGGGTGCAGCGGGAAAAGGCTAATGGCTCAGCTGTCCATGGAGGCATTCACCCCAGCAAGGTGGTTATCACTAGGCTAAAACTGGACAAAGGCCGCAAAAAGATTCTTTTAAAAAAGAAAATTATTATACTTTAAGTTCTGGGATACATGTGCAGAACATGCAGGTTTGTTACATAGGCATACACATGCCATGGTGGTTTGCTGCACCCGTCAACCAATCATCTACATTAGGTATTTCTCCTAATGCTATCCCTCCTCTAGCCCCCCACCCACTCACCCACCTACAGGCCCCGGTGTGTGATGTTCCCCTCCCTGTGTCCCACAAAAAGATTCTTGAATGGAAAGCCAAATCTCACCAAGTAGGAAAGGAAACGGGCAAATACAAGGAAGAAACAATTAAGAAGATACAGGAACAAAGTAATCTTATATACAAGCTTTGATTAAAACTTGAAATGAAAAAAAAAAGAAAGAAATGAATAGATGCACTACCCTGAAGCCAGTTAAGAACCAGGTAATTACTGATCTGGAAGAACACCTGATTTGGAGACTTTATGTTACCACCCTACTGAGAGGTAGTGTGAAGGATCAGGACTAAGTTTCCCAGGATTTATTCTGAACTTGATGCATATGCATTTCAGCTTATGCTGATCTACTCTGTTAGACTCCTGTCCTAGTCCTACATTGCAGTGTTTCCTTTTCCCCATGGGAATCAAGGATATAGAGTTGTGGAAGAGAATGTACCAATCAAATACAGAGACTCTAAATTCCAGCCAGGATCTGACACAGAGTGTATTCTGAATAAATATTTGACAATTTAATTATATTCCCATAAGGTTATCAAGCTGTCTAATAGTCCTTGATATATGACAAACAGAAGAGCAAAATAACACAGAGAGACATTTGAATGCTATCTGAGCCATACTTTCTTCCAAACTTGTACTAAATAATCAATTTTTAAAATACCAGTTTTGTAAAAGAAGAACAAGAAAATACTTTTCTTCTGTGACTCAATAATATAAATAGCATTTGTGATTTTCAGTTCCAAACTGAGCTCAGATTCTATTGGCCACTAGTGAAACACTACTCGTAGGTAATAAATTCATTGGCTAAACTTGTAAACCAAGTTAAAGCTAAACAATTATTTGATTACCTTCTACTCATGTTTTACTAGTGGCCAATAGAGTCTGAATTCCATTTAGAATTTAAAAATCACAACTATTTATCCTAAAAGTGTTGCAACTCAAAACCAATACATGTGTCCAGTGCACCAGTCACCTGAAACAGAAGACATTTTAAAGCACATTTATAGCAAAAAAAAAAAAAAAGAAAAAAAAAAAAACAAGCATGAGGAGAAGAAGAATCCAGAAGAGACATTGCCAAGAACAAAACTTCTTTGTTGTCATTTTGTTTTCTTTTGAAATGTTGCTTTCTTTTAAATTTTATTTTATTTTAAGTTCCAGGATACATGTTCAGGACATTCAGGTTTGTTACACAGGTAAACATGTGCCGTGGTGGTTTGCTGCATCTAACAACCCATCACCTAGGTATTAAGTCCTGCATGCATTAGCTGTTTATCCTGATGCTCTCTCTGCCCCTGCCCCCGACCCACAACATGCCCAAGTTTGTGTTGTTCCCCTTTCTGTGTCCATGTGTTCTCATTGTTCAGCTCCCACTTATAATTGAGAGCATGCAGTATTTGGTTTTCTTTTCCTGCGTAAGTTTGTTGAGGATAATGGCTTCCAGCTCCATCCATGTCCTTGCACAGGACATGATCTCATTCCTTTTTATGACTACATAATATTCCATTATTTATATATACCACATTTTCTTTATCCAGTCTATCATTGATGGGCATTTGGGTTGATTCCATGTTTTTGCTATTGCGAATAGTGCTGCAATGAACGTACATGCATGTGTCTTTATAGTAGAATGATTTATATTCCTTTAGGTATATACCAAGTAATGGGGTTGCTGGGTCAAATGGTATTTTTGGGTCTAGGTGCAAAGAACAAAACTTTTAATGGGAGAAAAGATAGAAAGATGAAATTAGCATCTGGAGTTGATCTATTATTGTATATTGTATTAACCTACAAATGAATAAGCTTGTTTTTGATAAACTTGTTATATGTGACTTTTACTAATCCTTCCCCTGAAGCAACAAAACATGCTCTTTCTCTACCAGGTCCAATAAGCAGCTTTCTGAGTTCAGCAGCTGACCTCATTTTAGCATTCACTTAAAATTTATATTCTTCTTTCTTTATTTTGTTCTCCTTAAATTTTACAGACTTCACTGATATGAGCCAGCAGAGATTTCATTCACAGATTTCTTTGTGTGCCAGTGCAGAACGTGGAAGGAACTTGACACGCTAACCAGGAGGTGCGTTGTCCCCCTGGACTGAGTAAAGAAGATATGACACGAACTCAGCAAGCCCATGATTGTGAGACACTTCTACTGCTTCAGGAGGGAGCTCAGAATTCAATTAGAGATGCCAGAAATAGCATTCTGCTACAACTAAAGTACTGAGTGGGAAACTACATGTCTTGGCACACGAGTGATGGTTTTGCTATTCCTTTGTGTCATGGATAGAACAGAAAAAAAGAGAATATGAAGCAACGAAAAGATAAATGTGCAAAAATTTCCTCAAGGAACAATATTTAGTTTTCTATACTTGAAAATGAGTGTCAAAATATATATAAAGCAAAATTAAAAAGACATATAAGGTATTTTCTTAAGAAGAGTTAAGAAGAAAGAGGTTAACTAAACCAAGGAAAACATTGAGTGAGGACAAAAAGTGAAACAGATTTGCTGCTGTCACTGCTACCATATACCACAGACTCTCCAAAAAGAAAAAAAAGATATGGTTCAGTCTTTCATAATACAAACCACAATCCTGGCAAAAAAGCAAGACATAGCAGTGCTGGGAAAACTTCAGTAATTTGCACAACTAAATCAACAGCTATGAACACGTCCGCCAAATTCAGAGTACATAAAACTGTCTTTTTTTTTTTATTCTGAGAAAAGCATGTCTCCAGTAGATAGACCAACAAAATAACAACTCTCTGAATTTGATTAAAACAGTAGTAATAATAACATCAGCAGCTATCATGTGTTTACTTCTGGCTACCTGGGAGGTGCTATGCCAATCCCTTTGTGTATATTTTCTTATTAATCCTCAAATTCCTCTACACATCAGGCAGTGTTAAATATATTTTACAGATGGAAGAAACCAAGCCTCAAAAAAATTGAGTAATTTGGGTAAATTTATACAGAGTGTTAGAAGCAGGCTATGATCCCAGGTCTGCCTGACTTCAAGTTTGTGCTCTTTACCATTATGCTGTACTGCACAGGGAGACAAAGTGTTTAATGCTGTAAAAACAGAAGAAACATTTGAAAGAAAGTGGCAATACTATTCTAGAATTTCTTCTGGCCAAGGAACACAATTATGAGTATGCCCTACTGTATTAGTCTGTTTTGACACTGCTGAGTAAAGACATATCTGAGAGTGGGCGATTTACAAAAGAAAGAGAGGTTTAATTGACTTACAGTTCCACGTGGCTGGAGAGGCCTCACAATCATGGTAGAAGGCAAGGAGGAACAAGTCACATCTTATATGGATGGGAGCAGGCAAAGAGAGAGAGCTTGTGCAGGGAAACTCTCCCTTATAAATCCATCAGATCTCATGAGACTTATTCACTATCATGAGAACAGCATGGGAAAAACCTACCCCAATGATTTAATTACCTCCCACCAGGTATCACCCACAACATGTGGGAATTCAAGATAAGATTTGGGTGGGTACACAGCCAAACCATATCACTGACAATGTAGAAAGGCAAACTTGCTCTTCTTTGGAAGAGGAAGCTGGATGAAGATAGGCAAAACCACCCAATAATCGTGGTTTTAACTTAAAACAGGTATTATCCTATATTCATGTCCTAACTTAAAGGTACAATGCACTGTCTACAGTAGAAATAAACATAGGTTCTAACAGCACAGGCCCATCTCGAGTAAACAGTTATGTATCCACAATCTCAAATTTCATATAACATAATAGATATATATTGTGGGTACCTACGCAACATGCATAAGGCTTACCTCCATTTTTTCCCAAGGCTTTATTGACAATCAATTTGGTTAGAATTAACCATCCCCAGTTCCAAAAATTGGCTATAACTGGAATAAATAAATCAGATAAATTCCATTATCATTGCCTCAGTGATTCACCTATGGCAGAGGATGTGACCCAAGTTGGTCCAGTCAAGGTGTACTAGTCTATTCTCATGCTACTATAATGAAATACCTGAGACTGGGTAATTTGTAAAGAAAAGAGGTTTAACTGGCTCACAGTTTTGCAGGCTGTACAGGTAGCATGTCTGTGGAGGCCTCAGGAAACTTTCAATCATGGTGGAAGGCAAAGAGGAAGCAGTCATGTCTTGTGTTTCAGGAGCAGGAGGAAGAGAGAGAAGGGGGAGATGCTACACACTTTTAAACAACCAGATCTAGTAGGAATTCACTCATGGTCATGAGAACTGCAAAGGGGAAATCTGCCCTCATGATCCAGTCATCTCTCACCAGGCTCCTCCTCCAACACCGAGGATTACAATTCCACATGAGGTTTGGGTGGGGACACAAATTCAAACTATATCACAAGGTAAAGCCAAGGATTTGTGTTTGGAGATTTGAAGGAAGAGAAGAGTTCTTTCATCTTGACAGTCCAGTGAAGGGCGGTGAAATCTTGAACACTAACAGACATTTTGCTACCTTGAGGGTTAATATTGTCAACTTGATTGGATTACAAAGTATTGTTCCTGGGTGTGTCTGTGAGGGTGTTGCCAAAGGAGATCAACATTTGAGTCAGTGGACTCAGAAACGCAGAGCCACCCTCAATCTGGGTGGGCACCGTCTAATCAGCTGCCAACATGGCTAGAATAAAACAGGCAGGAGAAGTTAGAAGATCCAGACTTGCTGAGTCTTCCGGCCTTCATCTTTTTCCCATGCTGGATGCTTCCTGCCCTCGAATATCGGATTCCAAGTTGCTCAGCTTTTGGACTCTTGGACTTACACCAGTGGTTTGCCAGGGGATCTGGGACCTTCAGCCACAGACTGAAGGCTGCACTGTTGGCTTTCTTCCTTTTGAGAGTTTTGAGACCCAGACTGGCTTCCTTGCTCCTCAGCTTGCAGACGACCTACTTAGGGACTTCACCTTGTAATCGTGGGATTCATTAGTCCTTAATAAACTCCCTTTCATGTAACATCTATCCTGTTAGTCCTGTCCCTCTAGAGAATCCTGACTAATACACAACCCAAGGACGAAGCTGACACAAAAAGTAGGACAGGAATGGAAGAACTACAGAAATAGTCATCTTGATCAAATCGTGCCTGAATCATGCATTTCCTTTTAACTCTTTTAATTCTCTATACCGGCCAACTGCCTTTGTTTAACTAGTTAAAATATTGTATTGTTTTTGTTAGTCCAGTCCAGTGTAACAATATAAAGTGTTAAGGACTCAAGCTTAGTACCATTTTACATGTTAAGAACTCAAGTTTATATTCCATGATGCTAACTCCTCTTCCTTAGTGTCGATATTCCCACTTTAACTGTTTCACAGGAAATAATAATCAAACGCTTCCCACCACACAAAATGGTGGTTGTATCTACCTATAAATATCGAATATTCTAGACAAGAATGAATTTTACCTCCAGTGGATGTCTGGTAGATATCTCAAACACGTCTGAAACTGAGTGCCTGATCCCTTCTCAACATTTCAGTTGTTGGCAATTACATCTTTCCAGCTGCTCATTTTCTGCTACTTTCCCCAACCCTCATTCTACTTCAGGCATGCAGGCCTCCTTGCTCTTCTTCTTATAGGGCAGATATTCACCATCTTAGCCTCTTTCAACTGGCTGCTTTCTTTCCCTGATATTTACCTGATTAAGTCATTTTCTTGCTTCAAATATTTTCTGAGATGTTACCTTCTCCATGAGGCTTACTCTGTCCACACTAATTACAATTGTATCTGCCTCTCACACACACACCCTTCTCTGTTCTGTTTTTTCTCATATGACCTAACACTGTCTAATATACTGTTTAATTAATCTATTCATTTCATTGCATATTTTCCATATCTTACCATTAGAATGTAAGACTCACGAACATGCATTTTTGTCTCTTGTCTTAACTGATGTATCCCAAATGCTAGAATATGCCTGACATGTGAATAAATCTTTGTTGACTGACTGAGTAAATCACTCTGCCCTCAGCAACCTGGCACAGTTATCCAGTCCTAAGGTGTGTAGGGCACACTAAGCTATGAATTAAAAATCTTTCCACAAAAAATGATTTGTGATGATTTCCTTTGGAAATTGGATCAAATATAAAAAGAATTGAACTTAGAGATTCCAAAATCTCGTAAGCAGACACAATGTGATTTGGATGACTGAATAACCCTCATAGGTTAACCTCTGATGGCATATTCACTCATAAGCCTCTTCCCTGAATCTAGTGTGCTCTTTCCCTTCAATTTGGGTTTGCTGTAGCAAATAATTTAGGGTTTACAACATGGATCTCAGATGTTGTGCTAGTACACAACATATACTGGGTATGCATGGGATCATCCTGGATGTCATTTGTCAGACTGATACGGTTTGGCTCTGTGTCCCCACCCAAATCTCATCTAACAGCTCCCATAATTCTCAAGTGTTGTGGTATGGGACCAGTGGGAGATGATTGAACTATGGGGGTACATCTTTCCCATGCTGTTCTTGTGATAACGAATGGCTCTCATGAGATCTGTTGATTTTAAAAATGGAAGTTGCCCTGCACAGGCTCTCTCTTTGCCTGCTGCCATCCATTTAAGAGGTGAATTGCTCCTTTTTGCCTTCTGCCATGATTGTGGGGCCTCCCCAGCCGTGTGGAAGTATAAGTCCATTAAACCTCTTTTTCTTCCCAGTCTCGGATATGTCTTTATCAACAGTGTGAAAACAGACTGATGCACAGACTACAAAGTGTTTCCAAGCCACGCCCATTGGCTGTGACATTAAATAAATAATCTATTCCTTAATTCACTCAATCTTTCATTTGTTAATTCAAGAATATTTTTTCTGTGCACTGAGAGTGCTAGATTATATGATTGATACAGTACTTAGCTTTATTTAGTATAACAATGTGTTTTAGATTTTGATAAAACTAGCTAATGCATAGTTTCTAAAGATTAGTTGATCTATCCTGGAGATAAGGTCTGAGAGGAAATCTAAGATGTAGTGAAAATGTCTTAAAAGATGAGTATGATTTAGAGGATAAAGTATGAAGAATTGCAGACAGAAGGAAGACCATGAACAAAAGCATAGAAACATTAAGGAAACTAGGATGCATTCAGGAAGCCACAACCTGTTCTGTAATACTGGAGTGAAGGAGTGTGTGTGTGTGTGTGTGTATAAAATAAAGTGGATGCATCTAGAAAGATAGTATAGGTCCGATAATGAAGCCTTCAAATAATATCCTAAGGAATCTGATTTAACTTTTGAGAATTATAGCCAATGAAAAGTTAAAACAGTGGACCTACAGGATTATATGCTGATTTTAGAAAAAGTCTCTGAATGCATTTCTGAAGAACAGATGAGAGAAGAACAAAACTTCAGGCAAGGAGAATAGCTGGGAAGATGTTGTCAGAGAAACCAACAAGATGATATGACAAGAGATGATCTAAAATGCTCCCCAGATTTCTGTATCTGAGAAGGGCAGGTTGCCTATAAGAAGAGGAGGAAACATAGGGTGAGATAAGGGACCAACACAGTAGAACAAAGAGTGTGTTTAAAGATGATTGTTGGATTCTGTTTTGGACACACTAAATGTGAGAGACTTGTGGATATTGTGGAATATCTAGTTTGAGATTTCAAACTTACTAGAAGTTTGAATTAGAATTTGGAGGTATGTGGTAGGATTTAGGTTTTTACAACATGTCAGAATAAGTGGTGGAATGCATGAAATGAGACTAGGAGAAAGCTAAGGATGGGCACCAGAGAAAAAATGACTCACACAGGGACCTGAAGGCAGTGACTCAAAAGGCAAGACAAAGCAAAACCTGGAAGCCTCCTAAAGGTGGAGAAAGGAGCCAAGTGTTACAAAAAGGCTTTGTCCCTAGATCCCAAACAAGTCATCCTAGAATTGAAATTTCTGTAAGTGCTAGACGCATTTTTATCATAGCATGCCTTCTCCACACAGAGGAGAAATTGCCTCTTACGTTCTGAAGTATCTGGTGCATGGCAAGAAGGTTCCTTCCATTTTTCCTTGGTGTAACCTGCCTGCCTGTGTTGACACTGGCTGTAGTCAGTCTTTAGGCCCTGTTGTGATCCTTCCTGTTCCACTGGTTTCTATTCACCCACTGATGAGCCTTGGCCAGCTACACTTTTGCTTTGACTGTTCCACACTTTGTCCAGACTCTATTCACTCTTGTTTATCATGGAATGCCAACAGACGAGTCTATCACTTACATATTTCTATTGAATTGCTTCTGTGGTTCACTTTTTAGGTGCCAGATTGCTTATTTTATCCTAGATTTCTATTTTCACAGTTGTCACAAGTGATTTTTTGATCAAGCAGTTTTGGGAAATATTGGCCCAAATAAGTGATTCTTAAACTATGTTGTTCTTAAAAACTACCTGAGGGCTATTATTAATGTATCCCAACTCGAAGGAGTCTAATTAAGCGGATAGTCCTTGAGAAATAGGCTATAATCCCTGCTCTTTACCTTGCCGTCAAAAGACTTTTAAACTTTAGTCTCAGCTTTCATTAGTCTCCTCCCCTGGCATACTTCCCTTAATCACCCACTCACAATCAGTGAGGTCAATGAATCACCTACAGTAGAATTATGTGAGATAGATTCCTGAACTTCACCCAAGGGCTACATCTGAAACTCAGGAATTTCTATTTTAAAATAAAATCCCAAGTAATTTGAATGTTAAAGAGCCCAGCCCAGAACTCCAGTTCAAAACATGGCGTGGTGGTGGCGTTCATACAGGTTAAAGATGAATTAAAGTCATCTTGTAAGTTTGATCAGAATGAGTTTACTTCCAGATTTCTGTTGTCTTTGGAGTTGGGGATTGGGGTACATAATTTAAGAAAGTTTTCCAGAAGAATCTGAAAATCCTAGATTTTCTCCGTTTCTCTCTCTTTCTTCTTTCTGCCTGTCCGGCCCCATTATCCACCTGAAATTGTCCATCAAATTTATATCTTCAGGTCATATATCAACTCATCTATAAAAATGTCTACATATTCACATTTAAGCAAGATTAACTGCTCTCATAACTGTACTCAAGTACTTATTAGACATTTATAATACAAAATTTCCTACATTGAATTATAATCGATGGCCTCTGTGTCTTTCTTCTCTACTTAACTGAATTCAAGAGAAGGTGCCATCTTCTTTACCTTTGTTATGTCCAGAGCATGCTCGATAAATTACATTAAAGTAATTAAGAATTGCATGTTTTATAAACACAATAAAACAATTCCCTCCGTAAAAGTAATAGACAAGTAAGGCAAGTTCCAGTTTTGCAATGTTGACACCCTTGTCCTCAGCAAACTGTGTGGCTAGATGCAAAGCAGTTCTATCCATGTGTTCTTAAATTTCTCACTATGAATATTGGTGTAGTCATCATCATCTCCTTTAAAGGTGTCATCTCCACTATGGGAAACTTTATGATGAATTCCAATTTTATTTTCCTTTAAACTCAAAGGGCATTATTAAAGGCTAATGACAGATTGTTTTCACATATTAAATGCCCATTCCTGCAAAAAGATTGTACATCCCCACTCACTTCAACTCAAACATAGCCAAGTGTCATTCTATGGCCAATCACTATGAATGAAAGTGCTGATCGTTAACTTCAGAGCAGAAGCTCCAACAGCCAGCAGATGATTACCAAGTTGCTTATTTTTTCCCCTATGCAGCAAATATCATCAATGTTCTGGGTTGATACTGTACCATCAGAGGGAAAACTAAAACAGGACTGCAGTTGAGTCATGTGGATATGTAAAGAAAGAACAAAATACACTATGCTTTTTCAAACCACTTAGCACAGTTTGGCATATGCTGCCTGAGGAAATGCTCTTGTGACATTGAACTCCTGAATAATCATAAGCATCTTAGAGTTTCCCAAGCAGATATGACAATTAGCCTGAACATGGAAACCTCAGCTACTGAGTTTGCTATGGTGTATTCAACAGTGTTTTGAGCTTTTTTGTGGGGAGAGAGTGAACACGGGGGGGACATTTAGAACTCTCTGGTGTGTGTATGTGTGTATGTGTGTAGGGGCTTGGCCGTTATAGTTACAGGGGACCTACTGTCATGTAGTACATGATATACAGATGCTGTATATCCTGCAATCCAAGAGAGAGCTCTGCTTAAGAATTGTCAAGCCCAAATGACCATTGCTTTGGTGGAGAGACACTGGACCACGCAAACCAGTGACAAATGTGCAGATTCATTAGTTATTTTCATAGTGGATTTATCAAGAGTGTACTAGAATTTAACCTTCATTTAAATAGATTACTGAATCTACTAGTTTTTCAAGAATATTCACATGTATTCTTCAAAATCCTTGTTCAGAAAGTCATTGCATTTCTAATTTTATGGTACATTCTTGAGCCAATTCATTAACCAAAGGGTGATGTATGAAGACTTTTTTCCTGGCATAACCTGTTCCCTCTCCCACCAAGATTTTTTAATTGTTACTAATGTAGGTATAAATGTATTTATTCCCAGTTTGACCAGTTGTATGTTTTCCTGCCCTTTAGAAAATATTATCTTTTGCTGCTATCCTTAACAGATGTTATGTATCTGCAGACTGACTTTATAGCTCCTTTCCCCTTTGTTTAACAATACCATACATATTTTGATTTTTCATCATAGGCTGATCCTGCCACTTCATCATCATTCCTGTTGCTCTGCTCTGATTTTCCTCTGTACCTTTTTGTTATTCTAGAAAGAAATGATTCTAAAGAGAATAAATTCTGCCTTCCAGAAGAAAATTTAATATTATATTCAGAAACTGATGAATCTTGTTCGTCTTCTTCTAATAGATCAAACATTGTGTTATATCTCTTGGGTGATACCTGACACTGTAAACTCATATGCAAGTTGCTGTTTCCTGTCAGCTCATTGCATCCTTAGCATTACTGCTGCATGTTTCTCTCCCTTCCAAGTTACTCTTGTGCATTGCATTTAATATATGTATTTCTTACTTGTGCCGGGGCATTGGTGTAATTTTACTGGCCTCACTGCTTCTAGTAGCACCTTGTGTCAGCTGTGAATTTGGTTAGAATACTTCTACTCCCTTCTCTTTATTTAATTAAGTATCATATTTAACTTTCACCTTGAGGGCAGTATCTTACATAAAGTATCCACAGACTCTGGTGGAATCCAAGTGTGCTGATCACTAAAAAGTCAAGAAACCAAGAGTGCTTCTGGTCATCTTTTCCATGGATCCTTAGTATTAGACTAGGAAGATTGGATGACTGAAAAAATTGGCTTGTCCTAAGACACAAGAAAAGACGAATAAAGGCATCCATGACCGAATTTTAGGGCATGAAGTGAATAAATGAGTTAGTAATATAAGTAACTTTCAAAAGCAGCAAAAATCTTTGAGGCAAAATCTATTTTCTTCTTTCTCTAAATCTGGATTGGTTGTATATATTGTCTGTAGTCATGGGGTGCATTCTAAGTCCTTTATTCCGTTTCTTTTTATCAAGCCCAAGAAAGCAGTGTGAATGTTAATAGGTACTGAATAAACCCTATGATCACTGTAGTACCTTATAATGATGTGTTCCCAAGCTGCCATATCACGGTTGATTATTACTTCTTTTTCTTTGCAATCCTTCATTTAATTTCCATTCCTTACCTTGCTGTTAATATTCCTGACTATTTGAATTCGTTTTAGAGTGCATGAGATGCTGTATCAAATGTTTTTGCTAAAATCCAAATGTATTGCATCTCTCACATTGCATTCATCCACTAATCTTGTAATTCAATAAAAAAAAAAGCAATCAGATTTGTTTGGCATGATTTGTTCTGTGTAAATCCATGCTGCTTATTGCTCAATGGTGCTTAAATGATAAGTAGTGCTCAACGCAAATTTCCTCATCTAACTTCTCATTTTAGCTCAGGAAAGTCTATACTGTTTTTGTTCATAGATTTCTTCCTGGCACATAGCTAGTTTCTAGGTCCTAAAAACCAGAGAACAGAAAGACTACACTAGCTTTATTACAGTACCTTTTTTTTTTTTTGCTTTTATATTATTCCTTTCCCAATTTATTATTCCTACATTTTCTCATTAGATTTTCATTAAATTTACAATGTAATTTCTTTATTCTTATTTTCATACAATATCTGTTTAAGAAAAGTGTTAGTGAAGGTACAAGAAGACTATGAGAATACCACTTATTTCAAGCATCTCCATTGAGAATAGTGGACGATGACTCGGTTATATTTATACAATTTCTTTCTCCATATTAGTCATATAATATAAGAAAGATAGATTAGCAATTCATCTCTTAATCTCAAATATACTCGTGGTAATCATTTTATTTTTATGGATCACTTTCATTTGGCCATAATTTAAGAACTTGTTATGGGTTGTATTGTGTCTCTCAAAGAAGACATGTTGGAATCCTAAACCCAGTACCTCAGAATGTGACCTTATTTGGAGATAGGGTCTTTATAGGTGTAAGTTGAAATGAGGTCATTTGGGTAGGTCTGAATTCCAGTATGATTGGTGTCCTTCAAAAAGGGGGAAACTTAGTCAGAAACAGAAATGCGTATGGAGAAGATGAGAGAGACAGAGAGGGGATGCCATCTACAAGTCAAGTAAAGAGACCTGAAACAGATCCAGCCCTCAGAAGGTACCGTCCCTGCTCACGCCTTGATTTTGGAATTCTAGCCTCTAGAATTACAAGGTAATAATTTTCTGTTGTTTAAACCACCGTCTGTGCTACTTTGCTACAGCAGCCCTGGCCATCCAATGTAGTACCTATCGTACATGTACATTATTTTGTTATCATCATTATTCTGTTTAGATTACACTCTTCTGCAATGTGACAAATATTTCTGGTTCTTACTAATTACTGCTTTTATGTGCATGTACCACCACAGCAAGCTTTAAGATACTTTAGGCATCAAAATATTCTTGAAAAGATGGAAGAAAAAAAGGATATTATATATCCAGCACTTTTCCACTTCTAAAGATGGATGATATTATTTTTAGTGACTTTGAGAAAGACTTGACACCCAGGAGTTAATTCTACTTCTTTTTAAGTTTTCAATTACCTCTTATCCATCGGGCAAGGGCTTAATGAGACGGTAAGATAAGACCCCATGTCTTTTTATAGGCACGGGGTAGGGACACAAATCAAGGGAAAATTTTTGGTTTCTCTCGTTTGGGTTCTGAATCTTGTGAGAAGTAATACAAGAATGGAAAGATAGTTGGTGATCATTGATTTCAGCAACAGTGACCTAAATAGACCTATGATTGTCTCCTGCTGGAAGAATCAATAGGAATAATCAATAAATAAGAGTTTTTAAAGCAAAGTTCTCTGTTATTCCAACAGTTTTGCCATCTATTCACATCCTTCTGCTATGCTGTTTGTCTACTTAAAGCAGGCATGGCCATGCTACATTAATTTTCATGAAGATGTATCTAAAATTTATAAACCTTAAAATCTACCCAGTTCAGCCTCACACAAACTCAGATGCATATGTCCTTAAATCCTATAAATTTCCACAATTGGTTGACTGATAAAATAGAAGATGAAAGCTATTATGGGTCACCATAGATAAATAAGGGGAAAAAAGGTTAATTTTACCAGATACAGAAAAGTTTTCCTGTTTGGGATATTTGTTCTGGAAGGACGTTGTGATAATTCAATCATAAAATTTCTCCTGCAAGGCAACCAATGAAGTGCATTTCAACCAGGTTGTCTGATCTAGGGTGAAAGTAAAGAGTCAATTTATTTTCTAAACTTTGAGAGTAAAAGTGGGCGCTGTTAGCAATACGCTGAGAAAATAGATGTAAACAGGAACTGTCCTGAGACAAACTGTTGTACATAGGCAGTACCAAGTTAGGAGCTTCCTTTTACAAAATAGTCACTGCAATGGACAGGTAGATCAAGGATTGGAATCCCTCAGTGTTGGAAAGATCCTGTGACTCACTTCTAGTGCCCTTTCTGAGCACCCATGGTGGTGGGGTCGGGGCAGGGGGCCAGTTGTTAGGTGTGTTCCACAGCATCCACAAAATGGGGCCTCTTGGCTTTGAAAACCTCCTAACCAGTTGGTAATTGTTGCTTGAAACCAGCAAACACTCACTAACACAATGAACCTTTTAGAACACAGTGAGGATTCCTAGTATGTACGTGTGCACAGCAAGTGGGCAGTTGATAAATGCTTTTAATCAAGATGGTCATGATCAAGGCAGTCCACAAGTTAATGAGTCAGTGATCTGCCCTGCCTTGATTTTAACTTAAATTTTCAACATCCTACTGCATTTTATGCCATGTAGACCTACTTTAGTGATTAATTACTTTATTTGATAGCAACAGATATGATTGAAATTAAACACTCATAAATCTGAATAAAAGTATCCAGGCTTTTCACTGCCATCAGCAATCTTAAAGCTAGTTACTTACTGTACTCCTTTTATATAGGGTCTAAACCACATCGTTGAGCACTAAATGAGATACGACATCATATATCATCCAAGTGTATATTAGATCTACGTGGGTTACTCTTAGTTTGAGGACAGGGATCACTTTTTATAACTCTATTATATCTTCCATAGACTCTACCTATGAATTTGGATCCAGAAAACACCCAGTCTACTTATGCTATAGCGGTGTTTAAAACTGATTAGGAAGATATTCATATTTGGGGATTCTGAGGGATTGAGTAAATGGATTTCCTAACATAGAACAAAGTGAAATGAATAATCCAGTGTGTGTTCTAATATGAGTGAATTAATACCCACTCAATGAATGAATCAGTGTACAGTTTTTCTCCTTTAGGATGTAAATTATCCAAATATTTATTTTCATATTTCTCCTTGTTTTGGTTTTAGAAATACTGCCTCAAGCTTTCTACAGAATCACAAATTCTTGTGAAAATAAGTGAACAGTAAATGCAGGGGAAGAGGTCTTTTTTCACTTGATTCTGTTTCATAATTTTCTTGATACTGGATTTCAGAGGTAAGCATGTGACATAATTTGAGTGGCAATTTTATGAGTTATATTTGTAATATTTGTTATTTATACCTGCAAAACAAGCTCTTTATAAAGCCAAGTCAGAAACAATGAACACACTTGGAATGCATCTCACTAAGGGTTGGTACCACAGGTGTCCCATGGTATATGCTAGAGATTGGTTCCAGGACCTCCATATGTACTCAAATCTGGGCACTCACATCTGAAAAGTCACAGAAAAATATTCAGTTTCTGTTTTAATGTAGGAAGTTCTTAATGTTTAAACCAATAATACGGTAAGAGGATAGTGGAGAGAGGGCCAACTTATCTCATTAGCCTAATTTTACTTTAATTAAATACTGTTGTTAGATCTAGCATGTTTGTTTTGGAATTTTTTCTCCTAAAAAATGTTATCTGAAATTATTACAGTCCTAAAAAGTTTAATAATAATCTATGCAATATGTTTGTGTCTTTATGATATGTTAATCAAATGTATTAATTCAAACTAAAGAAACATGAGTTCAAAAGATCAGTTTGTTGTTTGATGTGGTTTAAGGGGCTGTTTGTAAATATAAATATAAAATGCTGAGTGATTTCAAAATATTCAATAAGCTAGTTAAACTTTTTTTCTTGCAACGGCTATTGGAACTATGTAAAATAGTGTTTTACACAACACTGTTTATATACAATGTTCATTTTTTTCCTTAGTAAAGCTATTAGGCCAGGCACAGTGGCTGACACCTGTAATCCCAGCACTTTGGGAGGCCGAGGTGGGTGGATCATGAGGTCAGGAGTTCAAGACCAGCCTGGCCAAGATGGTGAAACGCTGTCTCTTCTAAAAATACAAAAATTAGTGGGGCATGGTGGGGGGGCGCCTGTAATCCCAGCTACTCAGGAGGCTGAGGCAGAGAGTTGCTTGAATCCAGGAGGCAGACGTTGCAGTGATCAGAGATCTCGCCATGGCACTCCAGCCTGGGTGACACAGCGAGACTCCATCTCAAAAAATAAATAAATAAATAATAAATAAAGCTATTAAACTACAGTATAAAATCAAGAACAACCTATTAGTAAGTAAACTACAATTAATTTAAATTATTAGAAAGCATAAATTTGCATGTTTAAATTACTAATTGTAATATATGAAAAAGCATTTCTTTGACCATTTTTATTTTTATTTATTTTTACTTAAAATTTTTTTCTTTTTTTCTTTTTTTTGAGATGGAGTTTCACTCTTGTTGCTCAGGCTGGAGTGCAGTGGTGCCATCTCGGCTCTCGGCAATCTCCATCTCTCAGGTTCAAGTGATTCTCCTGCCTCAGCCTCCTGAGTAGCTGAGATTACAGGTGCCTGCCACCATGCCCAGCTAATTTTTTGTATTTTTAGTAGAGTCGGGATTTCACCATGTTGGCCAGGCTGGTCTCTAACTCCTGACCTCAGGCGATCCACCCGCCCCAGCCTCCCAAAGTGCTGGGATTACAGGCATGAGCCACCATGCTCGGCCCTAGAAAACAATTTTTTAAAGACGGAGTCTTGCTGTCACTCAGGCTGGAGTACAGTGGTGCAATCTCAGCTAACTGCAACCTCCGCCTCCTGGGTTCATGTGATTCTCCTGCCTCAGCCTCCTGAGTAGCTAAGATTACAGGTGCATATTACCATGCCAGGCTGATTTTTGTATTTTTAGTAGAGACAGGGTTTTGCCGTTTTGGACAAGTTGATCTCTAATTCCTGACATCAGGCGATTCACCTGACTCAGCCTCCCAAATTGCTGGGATTAAAGCGTAGGCCACTGCACCTGGTCTCCTTGACCATTTTTGATAATACTTTATGAATAAAAATATCTAAACACTTTGGAAATAATGGTGATGGTTGCACAACACTGTGAATGTAATTAATGCCACTGAATTGTACACTTAAAACTGGTTAAAATGATGAGTAGTATTTCATACACATTTTACCACAGTTTTTTTAAGTATAAAAATATTTGTTTAAAGAATGTAATGTTTGCAAATATTTTTAAGAATAAAGAAAAATAGTTCTGTGGTCATTGAAAGTAGAATAGTATTTTGCAGTTTAAAAAGTAATGTCCAGGCATGGTGGCTCACACCTGTAATCCCAGTGCTTTGGGAGGCCAAGTCAGGAGGATTAATTGAGTCCAGGAGTTCAAGACCAGCCTGGGCAACATAAGAACATGGGGATACCCCATCTCTACAAAAAAAAAAAAACAAAAAAAAATCAAAAAAATTGTGAGACCTCACCTCTATAAAAAAATAGAGACATTAGCTGGGAATAGTGGTGCACACCTGTGGTCCCAGCTACATGGGAGGCTGAGGTGGGAGGATCGCTTGAGCCTGGGAGGAGGTAAATGCTGCAGTGAGCCGTGTTCGCATGAAACTGCAGCCTGGGACAGAGTCTCACCCTGTCGCCCAGGCTGGAGAGCAGTGGCACCATCTCGGCTCACTGCAAGCTCCACCTCCTGGGTTCGCGCCATTCTCCTGCCTCAGCCTCCTGAGTAGCAGGACTACAGGTGCCCGCCACCACGTCCAGCTAATTTTTTGTATTTTTAGTAGAGACGGGGTTTCACCATGTTAGCCAAGATGGTCTCGATCACCTGACCTCGTGATATGCCTGCCTCGGCCTCCCAAAGTGCTGGGATTACAGGCTTGAGCCACAGCGCCCAGCCTCTAGTCTTACTTTCTATTTTAAAAACCATTTTTTGGCTTTTTCTGAATCATTTGACTTGAATCTTCCATGCTTTAAAAGTTTCCTGAAAATTCCATTACTTTCAGAAGTCCTGTCTAATAATGTAAATTATGGGGACAGTGTATATAACTTTCTGAAGAGTTTGATTAGTATTTCTGTTTCTTCGTTAAGCTGTACCCATCTCCAATAGAAAGAAACAAAGAGGTACTTCAATCAGTTTCATTTCTAAATGCTTAAAGACACTTAAAAAACAACTCAGTTTATTGTTGCTGTTGTTTAAATAGTGCTTGATTTCTTTTTAGATTTTTCTACAAGGAATATTCAAAAACGAAAAAAAATTAAATAACACCATGTTTCAGCAGAATGTGTTATTATTATAGATATTTTTGTCATTAGAAATTAAATCAGAAAAGTAGCTAGGTCCAAGTTCCACAAAAAGGTAGGGTTCATGATTTGCCTATGACCACGACATCTTGACACCAAGACATACTGGTTTTGCCGTTAGCTTCAGTTTCTCATCAGATAAAACCAAGCAATTTGGAGGCAGTAACATAATTCACATATCTGCGCTGTCTGGCATGTGGGAGTCACTGAAATAATTTAGTTAGTTCCCTTCCCCAAATTTCTCCATGATATATTTATTGAAGGATTTATGTGAAACAAGGTATTTACAGAGATTAGAACACAGAACTCAAAAAAGATATATCAGGTGTCCTGGTATCTAAATTATCTTTAAAAAAAAGAATAATATATGGAAAAGTAGTGCAAAGACATTACTTGAGTGCCGTGGTCATAAACTATTAAAAATGACAAGATTATTAGGAGGCAGTCAAAAATTTAGATGACATTTATCAGTTTTAGATGTGCTACCTTTCAGAGTGATCACGACAGTCCAATATTTTCAGTTTCTGGGCTTTTATTTTAGATTTAAATTTTGAGCATATTTAATTTGCTATAATCACGATTTTCATAGCATGTTTTCTCAAACCATAATTTTAATACAACCAAGTGAATTAAAAATTTTCTTCCCTATAGAAGCATAAATATAATTTTAGAATGAAAGTAAATAATATTGGAGTCTATATGCAAAAAAGACCCTACCTTACATATGAATCCATAAACAATAGCTACGGTATATACACTTTTAATTGAAAATTCTGAAATCATTAATATTTCTATAAAGATATCCACTTAGTCTAATCAAATTCTCCTCTTAAACTATACTTTCCATAAACTGTTTTTTTTTTTAAGTATGTCAAAGTGAGTCTCACGTATATAAAAAAAGAAGTCCTAAAAGTACTAGTTGAGCTCTGAAAAAACTGGGTGAAATTTTCTACTATCATGTCCAACTATTACCATCTTTTTGAAACTTGGTTTTTGCAATTCTTAGTAGAATTGCTTAATATGTACATTTGCCTTCTTTATATTTTTTCCACCATCACTTTTACCCAATTTGTATTTTTTTTACAATTCTATTTCCTCTCTTCTCCATACTGAATTGCAACTGGAAAATAGCTTACTCACCTCTTATTTTTAAATTTTAGTTTTTGTTTTCTAGGATTCCAAGTAATAAACATCCAAATGACCTTCTCCTCTGTAATGTTTTCTCATTATAAGCTCTGAAAAGGCTGCATGATAGACAAAGTGGCTCATTTTAGAAACCCCTATCATCTGGCAAAATTCTGTAGCTTCTGGCAATATATTTATTTCCTGGTTATATAAAGATAAGTTGACTCATTTTTACAATTGTTCTTTTGAGTAATAGACATATTTTACACATTGTTCTTACCTAATAAGTAATAATCACTAGCAAATGATAAGATCACATAGTAACCCATATTAACACCAAAAGAAATGTATTAAAAAATAAAATCTGGATTAGACCACTGATTTAACTGTTATTACTATTATTATCATACCTTCTGTTTTTCTGTCTCATGACTTAGTGTTTTCCTGGGGGCTGGGGAAGGATTTGAATAATCTAAAGGCTTGATGTGATTACCAGACATTTTAGTGGAATAGATGAACTTTAATATAGCAAGTTTTCAAAATCATTTATGCAGAATAAGGGGAAAATATCTCAGTGGTAAATAAAAACAAACTCTAGTACTTTCAAATCCTAGATCCCTCAGCAGAACTCCATTGTTCCTGAGTAAATCAATTAGAGTCTTTGCTACACAGTCTTCCTCCTCCGTGTGGTGTTTTGAATAACAGCCCTGCCCTCACCCCTTATATCCATGTCCTAATCCCTGGGACCTATGAATAATTATCTAGCCAAAAGGACTTGGCACACGTCCTTAAGTTAAGGATCTTGAGATGGAGAGATTGTCCTGGATTATCTGAGCATCCCCTAAATGTAATCACAAGCATCCTTATAAGAGGCAGGAAGGAAATTTGACTATAGTAGAAGAGTATGTGACCATGGAAGCAGAGATTGAAGTGATGTAGCCAGGAGTCAAGGAATGTCAGCAGACTCTAGAAGTGAAAGCTGGAAGAATCTCCCCTGGAGCCTCCAGAAGGAACCAGACCTAAGGACATCTTGGTTTTAGTCTCTGAAGGCTTCTTTTGAACTTCTGCCTCCAGAACTATAAGATAAATTTGTGTAAATTACTGAAGCTGTGGTAATTGGTTACAGCATCTATGGGAAACTAGACCTCCAAGATCCACCTATGATTTGAGAAAAATGTTCTGCACTGTCAGCCTTGTGGATTTTTATTTTGAAGCACTTTTCATGGACATAACAAGAAAAATTATTTTTACTTAGTTATTTGAGTATAAGTGTTTGTTGCAATTAATCTATTGGGTATTAACGTGTCATCATCAAGAGACAGCAAACAGCAGTGAAGATAAAAGCTGAGAGAAGACATTACATCATTAATGAATGATTTCTATGTTTGAGTAGCCAATTCAATGAGAAATTCAAAACACAAGAATCTTGCAGAAATCAGCTGCCAGATTTATTAATCTACCTGAAAATAAAAACGTAAAAACTCAACCAAAAAGTGGAATAAAAACAGAACTTAAAAAATTTTAGATACATTTTTCAAAAGAGTTTATAATGTAATATTTTCAACCCTTCTGTATTGGAAACACACTTAATGTTGGTCAATTATGTATTTAGTTCAGTGAGTCACTACGTTAAAACAGCAAAACATATAGTTTGTCCTTAAATATTATATAATTAATACCATTTCTGCCATTGTTCTCTTGTGATAACGTTAGCATGGCCCAATTCTTCCTCGCTGACTGACTAAAACGAGACTATTAAAAAGAAGAAAAAGGAGAAAAGAGAAAAAGAAAAAAAAGGAACAAAAATGAATCCTCAATACAGTTTTCATTCAGAATATATTTTAAAGACTCACTTAAATTTTCTCCTTCAGTTTCACCAAATCTCAATTATATATCTCAATTCTTTTTCCAATAAAACTTTCACTGAATATTTTAACATCTGTTTTTATTCTAAGTGCTGTAGATGGCCACATAAGCATAGTGGGGGAAAAAGGTTCTGATTTTTAAGGCATAGTTTTCTTTTTTAGGCCCATAATGGGCCAAAATAATACATGATGTATATGAACAACAATCATTGAAATCACATGTTACATACATATTTTGAAATTGGAGTATTTTTTGTAGGATTAAATGTGAAGAGTAGCAATTTTGGTGTTTGGGTTTCTCGATAACTGCTCCACTTAGAGAAATGAGCTGTGATCTGTGTAGTTTTGGAAAATGGGTAGCTGGGTGGATCATCTTTAAACAATCTTTCTCATGCTCATCACAAAATGCTTTTACAATAGGTTTATTTTGACTTTGTGTTTAGAATTTTTTTTTTTTTTTTTTTTTTGCTTTTTGCTATAGACTCGTTAAAAAAGTTGTTCTTCTGGATATTATTGATAGATGGAACAAAATTCATGTCCCTTGCTTCAATCTTTTAGCAAGCTATTCAGAGATTCTATATCCCCATTTACTCATGTTTTTTTCAAGGTGAATGAAACAGCATACCCTGCTTTCAATATTTTCTCCAAATGCAAAACAAAAACTAAACAAAAAACTTTGAAACTTTAAATCTTCCTTCAAACAATCCAATCACATTTACAGAAGTGTCCAAAAAGAGATGATGGATATCAGTGCCAGCACTATGTCATACAGCAACTTCCTCATATTCTTTGACAGTTTGTAAATAATTTTCCATATCACCAAAAGTTACAAAAGGTTCCACAGTTTCCTTTAGCAAGCTGAAGCTTACTCTTCATTTGTCAATGTGCATAAAAGCTGCTTATAGCATAGCATGGCGTAAGCTATTTTTTAAGCAATAAATGGTTTGAGTCATCTATTTTGTCCTGAAATGCTATCTGTAGTTAACTGCACTGCTTATAAATGGTCATAGTAAATTCAGCATGAAAGAGAATATTACAGAAAAGACAGCAGCAGAAGCATTAGCATTATCTAATATTTATATATGTTATCAACATAACACAGCAGTAAAAGGTTTAAATGCATATCAATGGGTACCATGTCTAAAAATTACTATAGTACCTATTTAGTGTATTGGATATTTTTCTTAAAGAGTGTTTGCTGTAACTAGAACAGCATAATACATGATTTAGTACAGTTAATTCTTATTGATTAAATAATGTATTTATGTACTGAAGAAAGTGAAAAGGAGACAGATATTTTTTGCTTCATTTTGATCCCAGATTTAACGTTTAAATGAAGATTCCAAAGGACCATGACATGTCATTATTTAACTGAAATGGGCTTCAAAATATTTAAAAGACAGTATGATTTGTATCTAAACAGCAAGGTGGCACCAGATACACGTAATGCTACTGGCCTATGACTCAGTTTGGAGCCAGAGTCCAAAATTGTGCCCCTCATTTACAGTCATGGTGATTATTCAACTTCAGAGAGAATTACCCATTTTATGGTTATCCTCTGCAAGTCATATATAAAGCAAAACAAAACAACAAACAGCAAATGCAATCGCTAAATACCTTTTTACAAGAGGTGCAAAAACAGTCATTTCTAACAATTAAACTGCCATTTACAGTAGATTGGGGTTTTTTTGTACATCTGCAGAGACTCATAAATGACAGGGGAAAATGCCCAAGGCAAATAGTCTCCAAGTGGATATTTACACAACGTGAAATTAACTGTACCATAGATACCCAGATAAAATAAACATTATCTTATGTTGTTATGAAATCAAATAGACATGATATAGTTTCATCATACTCAAAACTTATAGGACCCCATCCCAAGCCTAAGTAAAAAGTAATCCCCAAATCCCTCTGCCCATTCACCCATTAGCTTCCTGTTACACAGAACAAATGTTTAGCTTACTCCCACCCACCCTCAAATAAAGTGCACAGTCCATGGCAGACCATAGAATAATGCAACAGGAAAAGCCCCTTTTTGTGTATTATTATTTAAAAATAAAATACAAACAACAGAAATAAAACAAAGATTCAGCGATTCTCTGTATCTTGCAGAAAAAAGGAAAAGCGCAAAAACGCCCTGCTTGACTGTCACTTGTGTTAATACACGTAGCCTTCGTTGTAGGGGTGGGGGTTGCAGCAGCCCCCTTCCGGCATGTAGGCCATGCTCTCATCAAAGTGAGATAGAGGCACTGTGTCCTCCTCGTTGATGTGACGTTCCATGTCTGTCTTCAGCAGTGGGCGCTGATTATCTGGAAAGGCCATGGAGAAAAGCGCTTCTGGATCACAGACAAATTTGTAGACATATCTCTCTCCAGCCACCTGATGATAACATGGAAGAGAAAAACCCATTCTCACCATCGCCAGATGGGGAAGGACAGGGAAGGAAAAAAACAAAAACGTGGTTTAATATACCGGAAAGGATGGGTAACTCTGGCCCAACAAAAAGCAAACAACTAATAGCAGATACACATTAAAAAAAAAAAAGTCTTTACTTTGTGAAATAAACATAGTTCAGTCAAGGGAGATGCAAAATGTTGACCTTGAATAATAATTAATTAATTCCAGATATAGCTAGGAAGCACAGGAATTTGCTTGTTTTAATACAGAGGTAAACTTACATTGTTGTTTTGAAAAAAAAAAGTCAATTATTTAATGCAGGCATTTCATATTGAAAGCTTTTTTCTGCATTTTGAAAGGTAGTATCTACAAATCTGTACTTTTAAGGTATACTGTCCCTCTTAATATTACACATCTGAAATGGTAGAAAAACTAAATTCAAAATTTAAAGGAAAAATGTGCTTTATTCCCAGTAAGACTAGACTAGTAATTCACTGATTCACAGAGTAAATGGATTCTGTACTTTTTTTCTTTTTTGGCACTGTGTGTTGACAGAAAGAAAGAAAGAAAGAAAAGAGAGAGAAAGAAAGAAAGAAAGAAAAGATAGAGAAAGAAAGAAAGAAGAGAGAAAGAAAGAAAGAAAAAAAGAAAGAAAGAAAGGATACATAGCCTCATTTAAATGAAAGATGGATCAAAAGGACAGTATCCTGGGTACATCACTTTTAAAAATGAAGGCAAGATGCATTAGACAGAGTTAAGGATGTGTGTAAAGTGTCAAATTGAAGTAAGAGGTGTAAAAAAGTGAAAGGAATTTAAAATACACAATGCATAGGGAGGAAATGAGAAAAAGAAATGTGACAACTGCCTGCAATAAAGAAGTAGCACAATTTATAGGGTATGACATACCCCAAACTTAAATTCTGAAGAGTAATGCTTCCCTAGAAAATTATAAACAACTGAGTGAGATGAATACGCCTCTTGTTAATAGACAATGCTGAGATGCTCTCAAAACCCAGGGCGGGGGTGGGTGGATGAATACAGTTCTTTCTATTAACTTTGATAGTCACTTTGTATGGGTGTGTAGAGGTATGAGATTTTAGAAAGCTGAAGGTGACACGACACACCTCCATGTTCCTGTATATCAACAAGGCATTTGCTAGTTGATTTTTGATGTGGGGCAACAGTGTGTTCCTGGGTTATAAAGTATCGCTATATCTTTGAGGGAAAAGGAACAATTGCCAATGAACACTGCTGCTCTGAATTCAAATTTAGAACATTTTTTTGTTCTTTTGCCCTGAATTTAAGTAAGAGGAACCACTTTAGAGAATTCAAATAATCTGAATGTACCTAGGTTTGAAAGCATGAACATTTAGTAGTTTTTATGAATTTGGACCTGTTTCTTAGACTACCTCTCAGTGGCCTTTGCTGTGAAATGGAGACAGGAATGGTGCCTCAGAAAGCCCGTTGCGAGGTTGGGATGGAAGTCTCCAGCACAGAGCACTGTGCCATAAACAGAGGAGTCTGGCATATATTTATTTACTTTAGTCCTTCATACAAAGAAAATTAAGATCTTAAAGGTGAAATGATGAAATGACCATAAACATAAAAATAGGCACTATCAGGAACAAAGCTGAGATAGTAAATCCTAGTTTTCCTTTATTTTTTTCTTTGTTCGAAGTATTTGGAGAAAAAATAAAACAAAATAAATGGCCTGCATACCTCTGAGTGTTTTACAATGGGCTTTGTTTTGTTTGGGGCTGTGGAGGAAGAGACATTTGCTTTAAGTACTGGGCTTCCTTTGACGGGTTGCTATTGGCTATACTTAGAAATTATGTAATAAATGAATTAAAATGTGTAACATGCAATCAAGCTTATACAATCTCTTAAGGACTCTGCCTTTCCTCACTGCTTCCTTCTGTATTGCTTTTGGATAAACATTTTTAGGGCTACTACTTCATTTGCTGGACTATGTTAAATGCTACTGAGTTTAGAACAAGGGATGATAACCGAACAAGGGATGATAACCAACCAAGGGGAATGATGTCTTCCATTATGAGTAATAGAAGTACTAACGTGAAAAGTGCTGTGTATTAAGTATAGCCAAAATGCAACATTGAGACAGACAGAAAAAACAGGAATTTTTCCAGGGAGGTAAATCAAAAGTAAACAAGGAGATAGCTTTAGAGCTGTGCTTTCAATGGCTGGATATTTAAATTATGTTTTATCTCTTAAAATTTCAGAAGTAATATGGGGATACTGAAGGATAAATTAGAAATTATCAATTAAGTTAAAACAAAGGGTCTATAATTATATCATCCAGAATATAATCACCGTTAACATATTGGTATATATTGTTCTAGGCATTTCCTAATTTTGAAATAGAAGTACACATAGGCATTGTCTGTAAGGAAAACATACACTGTTCCATTGTTTCTTACTTCTTCCATATTACTAAAATTAATTACCAGTTTTCAATTTTTTTAACAAGTTCAGATGTAAGTTATTTTTATTTTTCTCTAATCTTCTAATTTTCTATATTACATACACTACATATGCCCTCAAAGTTTTAAGTTAATGAACAAATATAGCCATATAAATATTTTCTCCTACATGTTAAGATATATAATTCAACATCATAGTTTTTGCTATTTAAAAAAGGACAGCATAGTTTTCCTCTGAATGACTATACTAGAATTTACTTGAACATCAGAATGGTACACATCTGAGAATGTGATTAGCTGGGTGCAGTGATGCAAACCTGTAGTTCCAGCTACTCAGGAGGCTGAGGCAGGATGATTGTTACAATGTAAAGTATCTCAAGTACATTATTTCATTTAATAATCACAGCAACTTTAATGAGGTAAGAATATCACCATTTACTAGGAAAATAATCTGTTCAAGAATGTAATCTGGTGAGAGGCTAGCATTCAAACGTAATGCCTGACTGCCTTATCTGTTACTACTGTGCAATACCGCCCAGGGACACTGCTGAGCACCATCTGTGACAGCCCAGGTGATGTGGCCCTGCATTAGGAAGATGGTGGTGAAAAGAAAGGAATGGAATGTATTTGAAGGATCTGACTACAAAAAGGTAGTGAGAGAAAGGGAGGAATTAGAAATGACCCCAGGGTTGAGATGAAAAAGACAGGAGGAGCAGGTAGTAAACAGTTATACATCTTGAAGGCATGATTCAGAAAACAGGAAGCAACTGAAAATCGAACTTAGCCTTTTCTTTTAAGGATCATGGAAGTTCTAACGTCTGAGCCAGCAAATTCTAGAGCACTGAGATAATATGCCTCTTGTAATAGACAATGTTCTAGGAAAGTCAACAGTGCTATTTTTCGCTGCTGTAATAAGCTTCATGTAGCAACTGGTCTAGTTTTTCTCGGTAAAACTATGGTGACATAAAAATGTGCCACAATCTATAACATGTAACTATGTTTACAAACCCTAAAATAAACAAATGATACAAAATAAAACCGTAACATTCACGATAGGTAAATCATAAACTTGGTTCACAGTCAAAGCAATTAGATTTCTGCACACTTGCAAAGCTAAAGGGTGTAATAAAAACAAATATCCACGTTTTATCTTCATTCATTTTATTCCTTTCTTCAAAAATTTTATATTTTATTTTAAGTGTAATTCACTTGTTTTATCTCTACTCTTTTTTAAAAAGCTACTTTTGGCCGGGTGCATTGGCTCATGCTTGTAATCCTAGCCCCTTGGAGGCCAAGGCAGGCAGATCACCTGAGGTCAGGAGTTCAAGACCAGCCTGGCCAATATGGCGAAACGCCGTCTCTTCTAAAAACACAAAAATCAGCTGGGTGTGGTGGTGCGCACCTGTAGTCCCAGCAATTTAGGAGGCTGAGGCAGGAGAACTGCTTGAACCTGGGGCACAGAGGTTGCAGTGAACCAAGATCACTGCACTCTACCCTAGGCGACAGAGCTAGAATCTGTCTCAAAACAAACAAACAAACAAACAAAAAGCTACTTTCAAATACTATGGGAAGCTCATTTGAAATAAAATATATTGAACTTCCACCAACGAAATGAGATCAAATGTTCATTTTTAATGAATGGTTTAGGATGTCAAACTATCAGATGATAAAACTAGGCAAGACTGGAGGCAAGGAAAAAAATGTTTTTACAAATGAGAAAAAGAAATGTCTGTTTTAAGAATCAAAACAAGAAAAAAGGACAAATTTATTGTAAAGATTCTTTATTGCTATAAACAAAAGCATTTCAAAATTATATAATTGTAGACAACGTGCAATAAAAATTTCTGAAGATAGATGTGATATTAATACTGAAACAATCTTTTTTAACCATGTGCAGCAAAGTAGGACCTTCTAGAAAGCCTACTATTCTGTATACAATCTCACTACACATTTGTCTACAATGTCTATGCATTTATACATAGAAAGGGTTGTAATACCAAAACCAAGAGCTAAGCATTTGTTAAAATGAGTGAAAACCTTGCTTCAGCAATGCAATGATATGTGGCGTTTAAAGTATGACGTTCAGATTAATGTGCAACATTTCAATGAATTTTAATGCTGTATTAGCTGCTCACCTTTTGCATAATTCCTTTCTCATAGTAATAGCGGAGTGAACGGCTAAGTTTGTCATAGTTCATAGCTGGCCTGTTTTTCTGAATGCCCCAACGTCGGGCCACCTGCCACAAAACAGAATTACATTGTAGTGTTAACTATTAACTTATCAACATATTTCATAAAAATTATTTAATTAATTAATTACTTCCAAACCCACAAAAATGTCCAACTCAAGGATATAAGTAAAGTAGCAAGAGCTATCGTTATCTGGATTGCCTGTGTCCTGGTTTGCTTTTTTTTTTTTTTTTTTTGAGACAGAGTCTTGCTCTGTCACCCAGGCTGGGAGTGCAGTGGTACCATCTTGGCTCACTGCAACCTCTGCCTCCCGTGTTCAAGCAGTTCTCCTGCCTCAGCCTTCTGAGTAGCTGGGATTACAGGTGGGCCCCACCACGCCCAGCTAATTTTTGTATTTTTAGTAGAGATGGGGTTTCACCATGTTGGCCAGGCTGGTCTCGAACTCCTGACCTCAGGTGGTCCACCCACTTTGGCCTCCCAAAGTGTTGGGATTACAGGCGTGAGCCACTGCGCCTGGCCTGGTTTGCATTTTAAACCAGGTGTGCAGTGATCCTTCTGAAACACCACAATAGAATTATTTGTCACTACTGTTTTGGATACAAAATTAAATGGAAATAAGGAAATGTTTTTACAACAGGAATAAACAGGCTACAGTTCACCAAAAAGAGGTATGTTTTTCATTCTGAGATATACTGTCTGTTTTATCCTTCTTGGTTTCTCAGACAAAAACTATGGATAAAGAGCAGCTTAGTGATCTCCTTGTAAAGGTGTTTTACTGAGGTTATGATAAGCCAAAGGAAAAAAGATACCCTGCTCAATACTATATGAAAGAGTGAACAAGTGACAACGTGTGTAGCAGAGGAAACAGTATACAAATTAATAAACTGAACTGCAAATACTTTTTATTGCCTAAAGCAGCAGCAGAATAAAACTGTGAGCAATACTAAACTGATGAATTAAGCATTCATTTAGAGAACAGTAATTGGATGCTAAAAATAAGAAGGAAGTGGAAAAGGTCACCATGTATGTGAGTCCACAAACAAAAATCTCTAAAGCAGAATGTCTACTCTGTTGTTTAATAAAAAAACTCAGAGCTTTTTATTATGTGGCTTTGGAGGAGCAATGTATCTAAGAGTTTTTCAATAGAGCTTTAAAAAAAATCCTCTCTCCTCAATGTATATATATCCCTACCTCATCACCACCCCAGGCTAGCCAAAGCAGTATACAGAATAGTGTAGCTTGCTTTTCCGACCCCAGCTAAAGTCACTCTCTCATTAATTTCCACTTTTTATTAGTCTGAGAAGAAACTGCAGCTGCCATGCAAACCTAGGCAACCCCAAGAGGACATTATCTAATAGGGCTAGGGAGTGCCTTCATTTCCATAAAATTCCAAGTTGTTGCTATGTCATATATACTAAAATAGAATGCTTTTCAAAGACATCATTCTGTCTCTCTTTGCTTTATTAGTAATAACCTTTCTCCAGGGTTTTTTTTTCTTTTAGAAATACCGATCCTAGCTCTTTTCTCTCTCAGTAACTTTTATTCTCTGAATGAAGACATAAAGTACTTGAATGACATGCATCAGTATGCTTTTTTAAGAGTAGAGAGATGTGATGTAACAGGGACAACATCACATATCCCAGCAGACAATCACAGTGGCAGGTACATCTTAATTTTCCAAAGATAAACTTCATTTTAATGTAAATCTTCTGAGCAATAGTGAATTGAAGCAGGGGTGGGGGGGCTAGGGAGGAGGCAATAAGAAATGAAAGCATTTTCTAAAGAATATTTCATTCAGAAACCTAACTATGGACATCAGTGAACCTTTAATAGGCATAGCAGCTGAACTACATGCAAACCTGGACGGGATGTGAAAATAAAGTATTAGTATCTCCTTAAACAATAATTTCTGAATCCTTATTCATTTATAAATGATTATTTTCTAGAAACTCACCAGGATGCACCTAGAAAATAAAATACTCACATACTCACAACAACTTTAAGACAATGTTGTGGAGGTCTCTGGAGAGAGAAATATGATTTTTAAAAATACCACAGAGTTTGATACTTATCTTGCCCGTTCATTCTCAGCATCATGGGTATTAGCGGACATTTAAAAACAATAAAATGTATTCTTAGAGTTGTTTTAGTGTGATATTCCTCATAAAGTTGAGGTAAATGGGAGAGAGCAATACGTTTAAGAGATGCAGACAAGACAAAAGTTTTAAATTAACAGCATAAATAATTCCAGGCCAGGTAGACCAACTAAGAAAGTTCATTCAGCCTTTACATACGACCGACCAATCGCCACCGTATCCAACACCACTCAAAGTCAAGGCATAGTTTCCAATATGGAGTGGGAAAAATGGTGGGAAAACTTCCAGTGACTTCCTTATAATACGCCTTCAAATGAAAACTTAAGTTGTTAGCGAAGAGAGTAAAAAGATGATAGCACTGTGGCATTCACCTTTATTGTCAAATAAATTAAATAAGACAATGTAATAGTTCAAGCATTATTCAACTTACTTGAAAATATCATGCTTGAATATGTAACACTGAACCTGAAAACAACAATCAGGGCCTGGCTATCAGACTTCCTGGTAACTCTTCCAGCTCAACAAGCTTCAATTTCATCAAAAGACTTTTATACTGAGTCTTATAGACGACTTTCTATGTTAATAATTGTTTCCTGGCCAGGCACAGTGGCTCACACCTGTAATCTTAGCACTCTGGAAGGCTGAGGTGGGTAGATCACCTGAGGTCAGGAGTTCAAGACCACCCTGGCCAACACAGTGAAACCCCATCCCTACTAAAAATACAAAAATTAGCTGGGTGTGGGGGTGCACACCTGAAGTCCCAGCTACTGGGGAGGCTGAGGCAGGACAATCACTTGAACCCGGGAGGCAGAGGTTGCAGTGAGCCAAGATCACACCACTGCACTCCAGCCTGGGTGACAGAGTGAGATTCCATCTCCAAAAAAAAAAAAAAAAAAAAAAATTGTTTCCTGGAACAATTCCCTAGGAGTCATGACTAATTCAAAAATAATATTTCATTATCTCAAATATCTCAGAAAAAGAGATGTTAAAGATTATGTGTTTTCTAAAGTTACCCTAAACACACTGAGCAGATAATCTGTGCAGGTCTGGAGTCTCACTCAATATCATTTTAAACTACAAGATGAAATACAAAGAAATGGAACCCATCAGTAATTCCAATAAGATGGCTTCAGAGACATCTTTCACGGACTGTGCTGACACAGGCACCCAGTGAGCTGCTAGGCAGTAGAGGGAACAGGGTGACCACAGGTCACAAAGACAAGAAATTTCACAAACCCTTTCCAAAGAAGAAATTTAAACAAGACCCTACAGTCATTGCCTGATGGAAGTAATTGCAACAGTCAGCAATGCAGCAATCAGATATGGGATGTTTCATTTTGAACAAAAGCCTTAGGAGACATTCAGTGCTTATTGCACAATTCCCATTGAGTTAGTTATTATTTGGAAATGCTCTACTGACTCTGAATTATCCAGCCTCTTTTTAACTTTATGAGGCTGCTACAGAAGAGTTGTCTAAATGTCAGTCTGTTGTATGGAACAGATGTAATTCTACTTCTTCCCTCCATTTAAAAATCACAGTAACTCAGAATTTGATGAAACTTAATGGTCATCTGGTCAAATCTCCTACTTATTCAAATTTGAACATCATAAAAGTCAACAGTTGCTATATAAAAAGCTTAATCATTTGCAAAAGAATTTTTCTTCTGAGTGGATCAAGAAATACTGGCATAATTCAGTAATGTTTCCTATCTTGACAAATATATGGCAGGAACAACAACAACAAAAACCTCTGCTCAGTTTATTTTAATCACAGGTGAAGGGAAATAGCTGTTTAACTGATACAAATCCCTGTTGAATGTGCTCAGTTCCAGCATGAACCAACTCTTTCAAGTGATTATTAACATCTTCCATGAGGGGAAGAGCACACACTCCCATCATGCGAAAGGGCTTTCAAATTACTTTGTTAAATGCTTCTAGTCTCAATTTGTTAGTGCTTAACATTTTTGTGGTTCTTTCACTTACATCATTTACGAGTATCCATGAAAAAACTAATCTTCTTTGACAGCTAAGTTAATTTTAAACACACTACAGCATTCAAACACCCAAACATCATCCTAGATAATGAGAATTTTCAAATACTGACATTGAGTCTTTTGTGAGTGCGTGATTGATGTGTGGCAAGGGAGATACTGCAAAACTAACCCTCTAGTGTTACTGAAGTATTGATATAAACTAAAGACTTGACTGTTCTAACCAGTGCCTTTTATTTCATACTTTCAGTACATTCTTGAGTCAGATAATCTCTTAAATTTCAAGAAGTTATGTAAACTTATCTTCTGGACATCAAATTAGGGCATATTATCTGATTATAATTGAATACGTGGTTTATTAATAAAGACAGAAAATTCAAGATGATGGACCCAGTAGTCAAAGGTGTGGATGTTCAGTGTATATGAAAATCACTTTGGGTTCAAACATTTTTTAAACTTGCTGAATTTTTCAATATTACTGAGGTGTTTAGATTCAATACCTAATATAATCAGTTAGAGGTATGCTAGCTAAAAATCTTCCATTGCTTTTTTGGCTGATATAAACTAAAGTCAATTTTAATAGTAGCAGAGAAAGTATCTTTAGTAATGAAGATACAACAATTTGATATTAACTTCACCTTTCCATCAGCAGTCCAAAATGCTATTGATGAGTTATGCTACAGGAACAATAGTAGCCTTAAGCCTAAAGCTAGTTCTGGGAAGAATAAAAACTGAACTGAGAAATTCTTCATGGAAATACTCCATTTGTATGTGGGAAGTGGGAAGGAGGGGACAACTGAAGTTACTTGAAGGTGTCCTCCATTTCTCTGTACAGTATTATCTCTGTCCAGACTCTTCTTATTTTAGTAATTTTTTATGTGCTATGGGAACATTTTAAACTTCATCCCAACCTTCCAATGGAGTATGCCAGTCCAGCTGACTTGGAACAAGTGTCACGGACAAAGGAAAATGTTTCTACCAGGACTGTGTCTTGTAAGAGACACTTAAGGGCTGAGAATTTTCCACTGTTGCCCTTGCATCCCTTTATCCGCCACAGCTGTTTTTCCCCAATCTTCTTTTGAACATAACTTTGGCCTCTAAATGCTCCCCTCCAACCCTCATGACAAAATCCAAGTTGTCCAAATAATGATTGCTAATTTGAAAGAATAATTCGCCCATCCCCCAATCAGTTGACTTTTGCAGATATCGTTCCTCTCCTAAGGACCACAAAACCTCCCTCCTGCCTCTTTTCTCTAATTCAGATGCTCCTTTAGAAACCCTGAAGCCAGACATTCTTAAATAAAGGTGCAAAGCATGCTCTGGTTAATTTTCTCCAACATCAATTTTGTAGGATTGTATACAACAGGAAGGAACATGCAATACATTGGTGATTTTAAAGGTAGACATGTTTTATCTTTGCATGCTTTTTAATTCAGAAAGTTTCCCTAAAGTCTTGAAATGATTAAGAATACATTTTTGGTATATTAATCAAATATGTCAGTTTCTTTATGTTACAACATGTCTGAGTGTCCTAATTAAAATCTATTAAACTAACCTCTTCAGGCTCAATCAGTTTAAATTCCATGCCTCGACCAGTCCAGGCAATAAAATGAGAATTTGAAGGGTCATCCAGAAGAGCTACCAAAAACTGCCAGAGCTGAAGTGATCCTCGCCGTTGGTATGTGGGTCCTTCCCGATACATTCCTGGCTCTTGTTTGATGTCTCCTAAATTAAAACATTTTTAAGTTTCTGTTATTAGTAATACTATGCTATCTTACATAAAATGTACATTAAATCAATCACTAACATGGTTAAACCACAATCAACCACTTTATGGGTGTTTATGAAATATATTATTACCATTAAAGAGGAATTTAGTTAAATGGTGGAATATAAACGAGCAAGCTGTACAAACTTACAGATAACTATATATAACACAGGTGCAGAATAAATCCTGTGTCAATATGAATGACACACATCATTTACTTACAAAAATATTGTGGAACTATCTTTTTTTAAAATTGATTTCTTTAAAAACCATCGTATCTAATCAGACTTCTTTGCTTTTATTGTTAATGCTATTACCCACTGCTCTAGGCAACACTGAAGAGGGAATAATCAATCTTAAGCTCTGGGCATTTGATTCATACAAATTAAATTCTGCAAACTATAATTTATAAATATCTTATTGACCCGCCCATGACAAACTATTGAAAATTTTAATGCAAATATTTCAAAGCAAATTTAATAATATCCTAAACTGAGTTAAATAATCTTCACTTTGTATAAATAAGGAAAATCTTGTGGGTAATTCAGGGCATACTGCATTATCATAGTACTACCCTTCCTTCACCACATCATATACCTTCCTACTAAAGCTACTACTTTCTCAACTGGTAACAAAAATTCTCTCTCATTTTTCTTTATCTCTTGTTTGTACTTCACTCACTTGAATTTAACTTGCAATTGTTTTTTCTAAAAGCCCAATTTAAAAATGCATGCACGAGAGATTTCTGTAAGTATGTATTTTTAAGCACAAAAAGTAGGTGTTACATTTATTTGATATTCATATCTAGTGTAAAAATCTGTTAAATAGAGCACAGCAATAAAGGTGTTCATGTTGCAATGCTTCTGGTATAAATCTGGTCAGTTATATTAATTTTACAAAAAAAAATACAAAGTTTTATGACTTCTGATTATTTACTTCCATCTCCAGCCACATGTCTCAAAAATATGTGGAACTGCTCACATTGGGGATTGAGTGTCTAGGGCCCTACAGGTATATCATTGTTAATGCATAAATTGCTCTTCTCCACTAAAGAAACAATTCAGACAAAATGTATCTAAGCCTATGTAGTCATACTAAGTGTGAATTATAAAATAGACCAAATTGCACACTTTCTAAAACTTACCTATGGTCAGCAGAGAGACATATACCTCTTAAAATAATTATAGAAAGGGCAACATTTGAAAAACCTAAACCAAAATATAAAATGTGTGAGTCAATAGCTGCTAAAATCATTATGTTGTTTTGGTCTTAACATGATAATATAGAAGTGTATCTTCATATTGATTTCAATGACAATTTTATTTATCTCAGTTTTTCCTTCTGAGATTTACAATTTTTTTTTATGGGAGTAACTGAGTAATTATGCAGATAGAGTGAAACACTTAAATTTTATAGTCTCTATATTGCTTCTGCCTATAAATGTGACTGATCACACTGACCATGTACAGCGAAAAAATAACCGCCTCATTTTTCTTTCTTCTTGTTCTACATTACTCGTAAAATACAAGACAAATACTATCTTCCAAAAAATGTTTTATTAGTGTAAAATTTAAGAGTATTTAAAAGTCGAAGGGAATAAATAATCAAGGCAGCTTGTTCCCTAAATATTAGTGTGACTTTGGCCTGTCAGATTATACTGTAATTCTGTCCATAATTTTGAGATATTTTTCTTTCTTATATGCCCTTACTAATTTTCAAGATCTCTGAAAATATGAAGCTCACCAAACACGAAAGAAGCTAATGAAGGTCATTCCAAGAATAAGAGGCTTTATATACTTTGTCTAAGAGAAAATGCTATATTTTAAGAATGCTGATGCTCTGCTAATGTTGCTAAATAGTACGGTTCACCCCTCTGAAATGCAAAGCTTAAAGCTAACAGTTATTGTAGAATAAAACCAAAAATGTGATTCCTATAGTTTTTTTTTTTTTTTTTGACCTTGAATGAATTTAGAAATCTAAAGGAGGATAAAGAAGCAGATCTTCCCTAGACTTACCAGCCCTTCTGAGAAGGGTAAGGGTAGCAGAAAGCTCGGGAACACGGGGTAGTCTTCAAGCAACTAATTAGAAATTGAAAAGCAATCTGAGCATGTACATTGCTGTTTAAATAATGACAATTTAAAACTTCAGAGCGCACCCAAGTCGTTATAGCCATGATCCCCAAAGTTTGTGCAATCAGTGAATCAGAGGGCCCCTGCTCGTTTCCTGTCAAACGATCAAAGCAGGAGATATGAAAACCACTCTGAAGAACCACGAAATCAATTAACTGTTTACTTTTTACCCAAGCTTCCTCAAGATGCCAACTTTTGTCACCTTTGTCAAAAAAAAAATTCAATTTAACTTGACACCCTTTTCTAACATCTGAGACCTTTGCATTGCAATAGCAAGTGATATTAAAAAGGTAATGCTTTCCTAACTCCCTTTTAAGCAATTACAAAGTCATGCTACATTAGTAACATACATCTTCCCCAGTAAAAAAAAAAAAGAGACTAACAATCACTAACTAAATGGGCAGTTATGTTGTTCCTGTATTCCATAATGCATCTTTTCATGAACAATGAAAGAAGAGAGGCCGCGTTAGTCATCGGTCCATCCACAGCAGCACGTTTTCTGCTCTGCTTTGTTAATTACAGGATCAGCTTTCAATACATCTCGAATAACAAGCTGCATGTGCTCAGCAGGGCAATGGAAAGCCCCCTCTTACGCTACACAAAGCTCAGCAAGAATGATGCTCTTTGGCTATTTCTCCAAAAATGAACTCCCCCCTAACACAAAAGAAAAGGTTTCTTACCGGGGCAAGGAAGAGATAAATTGTAATAGGTCAATGTTAGCTAAAATTAAGTGCATGATGAATTATGTGCATAAGAATCTTTAAGTAGGGATGTCCACTGTTTTCAGAAGAAGCAAAGGTAATCACTCCATCTTTAAAAAAATCAAAACTTGAGGCAAAGTGTAAAACCTACCATCGAATTTTTCTGGGACAACACAGGTGTCATCATAAAACTGCCTGGGGCCCTTTTCAAACATACAGCCTGTGGATGAAAAAGGAATACATTTATTCATGATAGAAATGAAGCTCACAAACACTTAAAATATAACCATTTAACATAAAAATTGTGATAGAAAATGACTCTGCCACCACCTTTCAGTTCCTTGACCCCTGGACACATTATTTAACCTCTGTGCCTCAGTTTCCTCATCTATTAAATGGGATGACACTAACACCACTTATCATGTTATAGGGTTGCTGTAGTTTAGAGTGATGCCTAGTACACAGTGAAATATAAAAGTTAGTTATTTATATTGTTAACTCAAGCCAGAGCTCACCTAAACATTGGCAAGGATTTATAATGTATCGTCTCCTTTTTCAGATTCATCTAAATTTTATTGTTCAATGAAAAAGTGAGAAAGCAAAGTGAATTATTGGTATTCACATTATATTATTAGTCTGATGCTCTGAGACAGATTTATTTTATCCCCTTACTTTCTTGTAAAAATATTTAGGTGGGTTAACCTTCCTGTACTCAATTAGCAAGATAAGAGAAAAAAAAAAGTTTCCCTTTTTTTTCTTTTTGCTGTAAGGTAAGTCCACAGAAAAAAATGCAAAATAAATCAACAGCTTTTCATAATAATTTCCTCTCTCAAATATCCTTCACTGTGAACTTTCATTGTTGCTATCTGTAATTACCAGGAATAAATTTCATAGAGTTTACTTTTATTTCTCAAATGTATTGGTCTTTATGGTGGGTATATAATACTAACAACAGAAGCAACGATAATTACATTGCATTTGTGCAAAACTTTTAATTTCAAATATTTTACATTTACCATCTCATACTACCCTTTAAAATTCTACTAATATCATTTATACAAAATAACCAATATTAGACCTAGCCTAAAAGAATGCATCCAAGTCAATCCTATTAAAGAGATGTAGAGTGTTTAGGTTAGGAACCATGCACATATTTCAGAAATACTTTACTGAGGATTATATCCAGACAAAATCATTTTTACCATTACTTTTTAGGTATCAAAGTCCTTTAGAGGCAAAGCTTTCCTACCACGGTTACCACAAGCCTGTCTACGAGAAAACTCTTTCTCTAGGCCTCCTATGTGAAATCTCATTCATATAAATTATTTGTCCAAAAATATAAAATCCAGAACATTTAAAGGTGAAAGCCTTTAAATCGATGGTATTTTACTCCAAAACTATGACTAGGTCTGTAAAAGCAAAACCAAGTATTCCTCGAAGATACATTTCAGTAGTAGCAAAGTGGGCTAATCTATAAAGCATATGTTCTATTTTAAAAGGATGTGGTTGTTGGCAAAAAAAGAACACAGAAATCCACTTTTCAGTTGTTTCTATGCATATGACTCATGTTAACAACAAGATAGCACTACTTGAAACGTCTTCTTTTTACTCTGGAGATAGTCTTAAAACAATTGCTTAGGGAACATAAATGATTTTTCCCAAATAATATAATGATTAATTAAATGATGTTATATTTGGGATGTCTGATTATTCTGAACAGTATTTACACGGAATTTCAATGGTGGACAACTTAACTTCTGTTCTGCTGGGATGAGCCAGGAAGCCTTCTTGCCTCATATAAATGGAGTGGCAGCTAGGCACTTCTGAAAGAGGAAACAATATTGGTCAAAAAGAGTCTGGAGCTGAAACGCTGCGGTTATCAATGGACAGGGTGCAGACAGAGAAGATACAGAAACGGACACAGGTTCCCATGTGGGGAACATGTCAACATATAATCAACATTTCAGGCAGGGCCCACACATGAAATGAAAGAATGAAGAGTATATATCTTGGTGAATGCTGATTCTCTTGAATAGGAAGGTGAATTCAAAGTTTTACCCAAATAAACCTTGCTAAAGTTCAGCTCAAACAGCAACCCACATAAATGTGATGGTGTCCTTGAAACAGGGTCACAAGTTTTAAATATGCACCAGGATATTTAGCAAATAAATTTGTATAATCCCATAGCATTCTATGACTATAGCAACATTTGAAATATTTAGAAGCTTTCAAGTTGAAAATACTGTAAAATGTATTATAAAAAGTTTTATTATGCTATTATACTATACCTTCTTCATATGAAGTATTACGAAGTATATAATTCTGACCACATAAAAGACAGAGTTAACACTGTTTCCTGATATCTGCATTTATAATACGGTTGTAGTATAGTTAATCTTTCGGGTTACCAAATAGTTAGCAATCCATTTTAGCCCAACTTCTTAACCAATCGTACTTCAAATTATTTTGTAATGCTATTTTGATTTATTCCCAGACATAAGGTCCCTTAAAGCAGCTGGGGCTGGAAGGGACAGTGTTAATAACTCTGCCATCAGCTCAGCAGCTGCTTTGAGGCAAGCATTTTGTTGAACTAATGTTGACACCCTGCCACAAAATACTTTTATTGACTGCTGCACACCTGGATTGCGGCTATAAAAACAGCTGGCTGACTCTGGAGGCAGCCAGAGGAAAACAGATAGGCTAAACTCTATTACATATAAGTGTGACTAAATGCAGTCTTTCCTTCCCAGAGTGGGAGAAAAGGAGGGAGAAAGGAAGTGCAAACATTTCTGAGAAATTCACTATTTAATGTCAAAGAACACCTTATAAAAGTGTTTTAACATATTACAAAATTACCATAATCCTGGAAAACTAGATATTTGACATCAAATTTGAGATCTGATGGACAATTTCACTAATACATACCATCTCTATTCAAATGGCTGATTTGTTTATTGCTATATTTACTTTATAACATTCTTAATAAATTCTAATGTATGATATTTAAGATATACTGATTTAAAATTCATAATAAATTAATAACATATAATAAGGCTAATGCCAGAATCTCCATTACACTTTCAAAGGCCCAACTTGTGAACTCAAAAAAGCAATGGATGGCAATTTAGAAATATATGGAATACGACTGTGTTTTTGCCAATTCCTGTTACTATTTATACTGTAGTGTAAATAAAATTAACATCTAGCTTTTAAAATGGATACACTTGGCTAGCATTGTTTAAATCTGGTCTATACTTAAAATTGGTGTCCTTTATACAGTCCAGAGAAGCCTGAAAAAATATGGCTAAGGGGAGATTATCCCCATAAAGTAAGTAAAGTCATGTTATCCTTAAGTGATATCAGTTAATTTATGACTATCAGAGTGGGTCAGACTCTAATCAAATTGTAGAAACATTTCCAAAGTGATTATTCAATCAAATGACTAACATGGTTAATTAGGAGCCATAAACATTGCTCTGAAGTTCATCAAAGTAATGACTTGCCCAGAAAAATTACTGCTAATTAAATTGCCTGCTGCTTTCATTTCTACCTTATCTAATAAAAAATCCAACCAACGAAGTTTGGCATTACATTTTAACTTTTGTTAAATGCTTGACTATGATCCAAACTAGCTAAGCGGTGACTTCAAAGGCAAATGTTTTGTGGCAGAGGAAGGAGGCATTGCATATGCATTCACTTCTGTTTCTTCACGAATAAAATGTACAAAGTTCAACAACCATAACAAGCTGTAGTTTAACTCATGCAAAAATATTAAGATGACAGCATATTCACACTGTCCTATTATGCATCCACAGATTATAGTTTAAGGATCATTAGTACAAGTACAGCACAATGGTTATAAACAGGCACCTTGTCATCTGATAGAACTGATTTTGAATCTCAGTTCTGACACTGAATGGGAGCATGACATTTTGTTGTTATTTAACATCTCTAACTCCCAACTTCCTCATCTGTAAAATGAGAATAATAATAATAATGACATCCTTAAAAGGGTTGTTGGGAGGACCATATGGAGTAAGTTATGTGCAACATTTTGCACAGTATCTGCATACTGTAAGAATTCACTATATGGGACTTATTATTAATAACACTCTATTTTTAAGTGATCCTCACAAGTATTTAAACTGAGTACTTTAACCACAGTACTTAAAACTAGAAATAATTATATATCTAAATAAGTTACATTTGTTATCTTACTCTGCTGTTCTTAAATTATATGCGATGACTGATTTGTTGATTATTAGTGTACCTATTCTGGAATATTTTTCACAAATCTATCTATTAATCTATGATATCTAAAATACAATAAAATTCATTATAAACTTATAAGGTTTAAGCCAGACTCTCCAGTAGATGCTTTAACTATTTGGGGGTACCTCTTTTTTTTTTTTGAGACAGAGTCTCGCTCTGTCGCCCAGGCTGGAGTGCAGTGGCGCAATCTCAGCTCACTGCAAGCTCCGCCTCCTGGCTCAGACCATTCTCCTGCCTCAACCTTCCTGAGTAGCTGGGACTACAGGCGCCCGCCAGCACGCCCAGCTAATTTTTTGTATTTTTAGTAGAGACAGGGTTTCACCATGTTGACCAGGCTGGTCTCGAACTCCTGACCTCAAGTGATCCACCTGCCTCGGCCTCCCAAAGTGCTGGGATTACAGGCGTGAGTCACCATGCCCGGCCAGGGGTACCTCTTTTGAGCTTCTTTTTACAGTATTACCCCCTCATGTTAGCTCCTAAAGGGCTCTGGCTTTAAAAGTTTTAAATTAAATCTAAAAATTAAATTATGTAAATTTAATTTAGGACAAAGAATTGTATTTGTTTCAAAACTTGTGGATCAAAGAGCTCTATGACATATTAGTACTGGCCAAATCAGCTTACAGAAATTAAACTGCCTATAATTTGTTACAGATGAGTTCATGGTGATGAAAGCTGATCTAATATGCTGTAAAAATTCAAAGCAACAAAGCGCTGTTGTCATTTTAATGCACTAATCAATGTAGCGGAAGTTAAGAAGAATAATAAACTAACACCCCAAACTATCTAATTTGATTAGTCTTCACGTTTAGTAACATCAGTAAAGTTCTCTTCAAATAAAAATACGCAGACAAGAAACTAAAGAAAAAAAACAAAAAACAAAAAGTTACCTTCTTCTCTGTCTCTTGATTTGCATTTTCAAGCTATGCTGGGAAACATAATATTGATTTGGGAAGCTTTACCAAAGGTTTGACCACAAAGTGCAGTTTTGAATTTGCACATTTAAAATTGCTAGGCACTCTCTGATTTGCATATTTGCTGCCTCTGTGGCAGAATGGAGGCTCTCCTTTAGGGCAGAGTTTGCTTAAAATTTCAAGGAGCTACATCGAGCCACGGCAAAGAGAAAAGATTTGCCACAATTGTCTGAAATATCTGTACAGAGGTGGCTGAAATTGCTCTGCTATCAAATAGTGTGTAAATCTGGAATTATAACATATTATAACCTCTAAATAAGGGAGAAAAACAAGTCTTTTTCATTTGATGCTTTTGGTTAAATTCCTCTAGCAATAACAAGTGTATAACTTAATTAAGCATTTGAATCTCTTAGAGTAAATGAGAAATCTCAGTAAAATATAAATATGTTTGATGTTGTATTTTAATGTGGTTTTGCTTTCTTATAAGTATATAGTGCAAAGCTGGATTGATTATACACTTGACTAACTCCTTGTGGAGGTGATATGACAAAATCAAGTGCACATAAACTTGTCTATTGTATATTGATGATTTCTAAAACTTGGCACATACAATATCCAGAGCCAAAATGTGTATGTAAACACATATCTGAAATTATCATATACTCAGTAAAAAATGTGTGTATCAATGCATACCTAGGAGTTTCAACTAGTTTTTCAAAAACATTTGTCTATTATGTAAAAAATACTGAGTTGTATTAAGAATTAATATCACCAATCTCATTCAAGAAAGATGAGCATAGTGACAGATCTTGCCAATATTTTATCTCTTTTAAACTTGGTACTTCACTAGATTTTTTGTTTCCTTACTTCTTCTCATTTGCTGGTAAGCTCATAGTTTATGTTTAAAATCCAAAGGTTTACAAGGGTGCATAAATAACCTGAGTTTTATGCAGATGTGTTTAAATGCAAAGGCATCACATATATGCCATACTTTTAGCCTGCTTTTCCAATTGTCACATGTCAAATTGAGTGTAGTCAATTGAGAAAACTTATTTCATAAAGTTTCCTAGAATGAATGATAATGGAAATAAATCTTTTTACAACTTTTACCATATGACCACTCTATTGTAGAACAAGTCTAAAAGTAATTATCTTCCAAAATAAGGACATATATATCTGAATTCATGTGAGAATGATAGCAAAAAAGTCAAGTTTTATAAGACCTATTTGCTGTTCATTAGGAAGCTCAATGTGAATATAACATCTTAGTTACTAAACTTGATGTGAATGTAACATCTTAGTTACTGAACTGGATATGAATATAACATCTTAGTTACTGAACTTCACATGAATGTAACGTCTTAGTTACTGAACCTCATGTGAAGAAGGCAGTAAAGCTGGAGAAATCCTGACAAGGGAGTGATGAATTTAATATTACCTCACTCACACTTAGATGGGATCTTTCTCTTTAGGGTTTTAAGTAAACCGTGAATACAAATAATGTAAAATCTGCAGAGATACTTTCTTCACAATAGCTCAGATGTACTGAATCTACTATTGATTGAGTATAGGGGGAGAACCGTTAATTTCTAGACGGTTTTAATATGCTTGTAATAGCATTTGCAAAATCTTAAAAAAAAGAGAGAAAAGTAGGGGTCAGACGTGGTGGCTCACGTCTGTAATCCTAGCACTTTGGGAGGCCAAGGTGGGTGGATCGCCTGAGGTCAGGGGTTCGAGACCACCCTAGCCAACATGGTGAAAACCTGTCTCTACTAAAAATACAAAATTTAGCCGGGCATGGTGGCGTGTGCCTGTCATCCCAGCTACTCGGGAGGCTGAGGCAGGAGAATGGCTTGAACCCAGGAGCTGGAGGTTTCAGTAAGCCGAGATCGCGCCACTGCACTCCAGCCATGACAGAGTGAGACTCCATCTCAAAAAAAGAGTAGGCTGGGCACAGTAGCTCATGCCTGTAATCTTGGCACTTTGGGAGGCCGAGGTGGGAGGAATGATTAAGCCCAGGAGTTCAAGACCAGCCTGGGCAATATGGTGAAATCCCATCTCTACCAAAAATACTTAAAAAGTTAGATGGATGTGGTGGCACACACCTGTAGTCCCAGTTACTCAAGAGGCTAAGATGGGAGGATGGTTTGAGCGTAGGAGGCAGAGGTTGGAGTGAGCCCAGATCATACTACCGCACTCCAACCTAGGCAACAGAGCCAGACCTTGTCCAAAAAAAAAAAAAAAAGTAAAAGTAAAGTAAAGAAAGAAAAAGTAAAAGTAAAATAAGTAAATAATGCAGTTATTGCAGTTATCGGAATTTAGGTGCTTTTGAAAATTTAAGGCTACATGGCAAAAAATAACAGTATAGAATTTTATCTATACAATTATAAACTTCTCTCGTTAGCACCTGGGGTTTTCTTTTGGACAGTACCCCACACAAATAATGACCAGATCCAAACAACATTAGATTATATGATCTACTAGGCTCACACTATTACAAGTTTTACAAGCCTGTGATAGTCTTACTAAGCTGAAATTTTAAAATAAAGTTGAAGTGATAGAAAACATAGGCACAACTGTAACTTTGAGTATTTATTTATTTATTTATTTTGAGATGGAGTTTCGCTCTTGTTGCCCAGGATGGAGTGTAATGGTGCGATCTCAGCTCACTGCAACCTCTGCCTCCCAGGTTCAAGTGATTCTCCTGCCTCAGCCTCCCTAGTAGCTGGGATTACAGGCATGCACCACCATGCCCTGCTAATTTTGTACTTTTAGTAGAAACAGGGTTTCACTATCTTAAGTCAGGCTGGTTTTGAACTCCTGACTTCAGGTGATCTGCCGCCTTGGCCTCCCAAAGTACTGGGGTTACAGGTGTGAGCCACCGCGCCTGACCAACTTTGAGTATTTATTTCATACTACCATACTCTTGACAATTAACAGAGGTTTAAAAGAAAATATGAGGCCGGGCGCGGTGGCTCACGCCTGTAATCCCAGCACTTTGGGAGGCCGAGGCAGGCAGATCATGAGGTCAGGAGGTCGAGACCATCCTGGCTAACACAGTGAAACCCCGCCTCTACTGAAAACACAAAAAGTTAGCCAGGCGTGGTGGCGGGCGCCAGTAGTCCCAGCTACTCGGGAGGCTGAGGCAGGAGAATGGTGTGAACCCGGGAGGCGGAGCTTGCAGTGAGCCAAGATCGTGCCACTGCACTCCAGCCTGGGAGGCAGAGTGAGACTCCATCTCAAAAAAAAAAAAAAAAAAAGAAAATATGATACAGGATGCCATTAGCTGCCAAAATGGGCCACACAACATTCTGAAGAGATAGTGGTTTTAATGTGGAATTTCAATGCTAAATTTCTCTCTTGCTGGAATCTACATGATTTGAAAAAAAACATACCATGAACAGCTTTGTCCTCTTGTTTTCATCTCTCCTTGGATCACCACAACATTCAGATAACTTTTTCTATTTGCTTTGAATATGAATAATACTAGTAAGAAGTTCAGCAAGACTGTTTCTCTTGCTGGACTAGCACAATATGATTGTTTTAAGAGTATTGTCTCTCTTATTTTATCTTATCCTCTAGCCCCAAATATTGTACTTTTAATTATTAGAAATAATAATGGCGTCTTAATAAAGGACTAGCAGTCTTTGAAGAAGTATCTAGTCAAAATAAAATCATGTCAACGGAAATCCTTTATTATTGCCTGCACCTCTATTATGTGCTAGAAACTGTATCAGTAACTTTATAAACATAACCATATTTAACCGTTACAGAAACACTAAAAGATGAGTTATTTGCCCTTTATAAATGAGGAAACTGGAGGCATAAGGGGTTACAAAACATGCTCAATATGACACAAATCGTAAATGGATGTCAGGCCCAGGATTTAGTATAATATTTCCAGTGTCATACTAAGTGAGTGGTTTTATTTTTTAATACTAAGAAAAACAGATGGAGCAGTGAAATGTACAGACCCACATACTAGAAAAAAAAATTAACAGAACGGAGAGTTGAAAAATACTTTTAAAGAGAATAGTTAAATGAATCACAATAACACATGCTTGTTGTTCTTTTGGTTTTTTTTTTTTTTGATACTTTTCATATTTATCTTTGAATTACTCTCCTGTAAAATTTTCCAGATTGTTAGAAACAACTAAATAGAAACCATACACACACACACACACACACACACACACAATAAGAACAATAACCATCCATTTAATCTGATAAAAATCCCTTGAAAATTTTTTCAAGTTGTTCATATCCTAGTTGAAAATGTTTTATGAAATAAAATGTCTCTTTTCCTCAAACCTATTAGTTAACTCATTTAAGTATAGAAATCATTTAAGTGTAAAAATTCTAAAACTATATTCGAAACCTAAAAACATATACTTAGTTAGGTAAGCACTTTAAAAAATGTTATATGTTCCCTTCTTTTGTTCACATTCATGAAACAGACAAAAACACACAAAGACACACACACACACACACACACAGAGAGAGAGAAGAGAGATCCAAACATGTATCTTTAAAATGTCTCATTTAATTTCAAACCTCAGTTCCACTAATAAAAACAGTTGTATGTTCACTTTACGGACTTCAAATAAGCAGTTCTGGGCCTAAATATCCTGGTTGTTTTATGAAAAAAGAAACTAAAAGTCCCACATTATAAAAGCACACTCCACCCCCTTCTAATTGCCTTTTTCCAAGCTAGTACAACTCACAAGCAGATTATCCATCCCTTCCCCCTTTCCTGCCTGTAAAATCCAAGTTAGACAAACACTGTGGGGCTGAAATGACATATTTGAATGGAATTCAGACCCACCAGTTCCTGTTTATGTTTCTGATTTGAGAATGTTGTCTTCTCATTCACTATACATTAGGAACACTGCAAGGCCATAAATAGTGTCAGGTTACTTGCAAGCAGGACCAATGAGCATTAATCATTACTTCCAGTCAACTGGCAAAAGCAGCAGCTGATGGAACACTACACCCTTCAGCTCTGTATAAATGGACATTCCAGAGAGAGTGAGTGTGTGTGTGTGTGTGTGTGTGTGTGTGTGTCCTTTCAGTCTCCATTTTATGAATGAAACTCCAGGCTCTATAGCGTCCATTCATGTAAGAGAAATGCTTACAGGGCTCTGCCCCTAGGGATCAATCAGTCATGGGTAAAACTGGTATGATTGGTTTAAGACAGCCTTCAGCCTTCCATTACTGCCTTAAAATGCAGTCCCTGTCCATTTGGCCTGTGTTAATGCATAAAGAGTAAATCCAGACTGTAGTCTCAATTCTCAAATCAAATCACTAGAGCCAATGTCACTTACTGTAACTGTAGATTTAGAGCATATTTAAGTATTTCTTAGAAAAACTGATATAGTGGGCCAGAGTACTGCTTTGGGAGATTTGCAATTTTAACTCCAAAAGGAATGAGGAAAACTCATATGAGACATGCTAAGCAATAAAAGGCAAAGTCAAATTGTGAGGCCAATCTATGACCTCTATTACAATATGAAAATCAATTAGGAAGACATCACTGTCACTTTTCACGATTGAAGCACCTAAAAATCAGAGATTAAGTGATCTACTAGTCCACAAATCACTGGCTGAGTAAAAGAAAATTATCTTTGGATATTGAGAAAGAGCTAAGATGTTAACATTTTCTGAAAGTTCAATAGCTCATTCTTTAAAGTTCCCAAGTGATCCTACACTTGAATGTCTTCAAGCAATAGTTTTAGAGTTAGGAGGGAAAAAATGAGCTGCCATGTTTCAGGAGAAAATGTAGCCATAAGCAAATGATGTTTTGTAATGGAATAAGGCCACGGTTTGGCCTTTGGAAGTGTTACATATCAAGCACAAAAGGCCAAAGTTCATGGAATCATAATCATTGCTGCACTGGAAATTACTAAAGATGGCAATATTTAAAAATATCCAGAGTTTTTAGGGAGAGGAAGCAATATATGAGCAATTATGGAAATACTTTTTGAAGAGTCAATCCTATCCTGAATAGTGTTAAATATGGAATGGGTTTTACCCGCCATTTGTAATTTGGTCCTTGACTCCAAAGGGGAAAAAAACACTTTTTTCTTTCAGTGACCTGAAGCCATGTGAGAAAAAAGTTGCAGTAAACAGTCCCTGTGTATATCTCTAAACCACTGATCAACAGATCCTTACCATGCCTACAGAAAAGGAAGAGGATAAACAGAAAAATTGCCCAGTCTTTGGTTTTAAACCTGGGAAGGATTATTTATTATGGCATTATGACAAATATTTAACCTCCAATTTCTAATATCTGATTAATAAAGTCATACAGAATAAATAAATTTATGGCCATATGTTAGAGCTCAAAACTAAAATACTTAACATAGGCAGGTGGGAGATGAACCCACCATTCAGAAAAAATATGAGACAGAGGAAAATCACTAAAGAGTGAACGTATACCGAATTATTAATTTTTTGCTAACTTTTTTTCCAGGGCTTTAAAAATATTCAGTATTTTCTAAGGAATTACTCTTTAAGGTGGTTCAAAAATATGTAAATAAAAATGACAAACTGAAGATGAATATCTTCAAATGTAATATTTCATATTTAAAATAACTGTAATATGTTTTCTAACTTCCATTATTCAATGTATTTAAAGTCTGATCAATGTAATACATGAATTACAACTTTATAATTATTAGGGGCTGGATATAAAATTCATAATAGATTGATTTGAGAAGTATATGCATTATCTATATTGAAATAATTTGTTTAGGTGTTCAGAGTTTTAGATATTGTGGTTTTTATAATTCTAGGCCTTCTCCTATAGCTATATAAGAGGGAGGCGGGCCTTGAGATAGACTGTTGTAGTTGCTGAGAAGAGAAGAAGGCATACATTCGTAACAACTTGGTGACTATTCCATACTTTCAAAGGGAATATGAATAGAAAAATACTATCCTACTTCCTTTCCTCCTTAGCTGCCTAATTAGAATCCCAGCAATAACACAATTTTTTAAAAATAACTAAGATAAAATAATTTCTTCAATGTGAAAACACTGAATAGTAAGTGACATCAGACAGTGGTGGTATGCACCTGTAATCCCAACCACGGTGAGGCTGAGGAGGGAGAATTGCTTGAGGCCAAGAGTTAGCAACTTACCTGGGCAAGACAGCAAGACCCTATCTCTTTAAAACACATCAGCCAAAACAAAACAAGACACACACACGTAGAATGTTCAAGAGGGAGAAATTATTGATCATGGGCTTTCCATTTTGGAAATAATGAAGTCTGCTAGTTTATAGTAAGCCTTGAATATTCAAAATAAATATCATTTACCTTTATTTCTACTCCCTGTGTTCCATCTGACTTTAATTAGTGTCTTTCAACAGCTTTCCTTTTTGTAATCACTGCATACTTTCTGTTTCCTGGATAATATTTTTGGTTGTTTATGTGTGCCCCAATTGTTCAGAAAGGATGAAAGAAAAGTGTATTGGGAAATATGTATGAGATTAGTTTCCCTAGAATACGTATCTTATCTTGTAAGTAAATAGTAATAAATTGTTTTTTAAGGTAAAATATCCTGATGACACAATTTCTGAGATATTGCTAGATGAGTAGTAGTAATAAATGCAATAGTAATAGTTTAGAAATAAATGACTGGGATATTTTAGCCCTCTGAATGTTGTTATTTTTTTCTTAAGTTTTGTGCAAGTTTAGTCAGTTGATTGAGGCCCTGACACGTCATCTCCAAACCTATAAAACACTACACATTTATATTTTTATATGGATGCAGAAAATAACCACGTTGTTCTTGCTCCATTAACCAATTATTTAATCCTACAACTTTCACTTTCAAACCATATTATAAACTCTGCAAGGGGAAGCCCAAGCAATGCTTACTACTACAGGAGGCATTAGGAATTACTTCACTACTTTTCCTACTATTTGATTAGGATGAGTATCCACCAACACAGCAAAACATAGAATAACATTTACAATATAAAAACATTCCTCTCTTGCCATTTCAGAAACCCAAGAGTATTTAAATTTCTTGATTAAAGTGCCAGCTTGGGCCTATGTGAACAGCAGATAGATTTGTGAGCTCTGACAGATGAAAGTTAAACATATTCCAGTTTTAACATATTTAACATAAGCTAAATATTTTTTCAGTATTTATTTCATCATTTTTCTGCCTACACATAATTTTTCGATATGCTAAGGACAGATAACCGTTCTCTAAACTTAGAGGCTTTTCTACTGGCTTTCGTCAAAGCCCTAATAGGGTAATAAAGAAGTATATGAGGAGCTTGGGAGGGGTTGTTGGGGTGAATAATGGATGGATTTTAAATGAAGAGAATGGGCTGGGCACGGTGGCTCATGCCTGTTATCCCAGCATTTTGGGAGGCTGAGGCGGGCGGATCACCTAAGGTCAGAAGTTTGAGACCAGCATGACCAACATGGAGAAACCCCGTCTCTACTAAAAATACAAAATTAGCCGGGCATGGTGGTGGCGCACGCCTGTGATCCCAGCTACTCAGAAGGCTGAGGCAGGAGAATCATTTGAATCAGGGACGCGGAGGTTGTGGTGAGCTGAGATCGTGCCATTGTACTCCAGCCGGGGCAACAAGAGTGAAACTCCGTCTCAAAAAAAAAAAATAAATAAATAAATAAATAAAATGAAGAATGGAAAAAGCACCCTATTCCTCAAAAACAGCTTTCTTTACATCTGTTTGAGATCCTGTAGTCCCTCATAAGCTTACATGTGAAACATGGATTCAGCTGACACTGAGCCACCATCAAGGGCATTAAGAAAGAAAGAGTGAGGTCCAATGAGAAGACTCAAACTGTAAGTTCATGCAATCAAGGATTTAGAGCTTGGAAGGGCCATTAATTAGCCACTTTTTCTTCTCATTGTTTTTCAGCCTTTTTCAAAAGAGCTATTACAAAAGATCACTTCTTTGATAATCTCAGTTCTTAAGAATGCTCGTGGTATATTTTTTAAAAGAAAGCAGAATACACCTTCATCATTTATATCGTTGAATTGCTCTATTTTTCTACCTCACTTCAGTGAACACCTAACATTTAGAGTAAAATGTGGGCACTATTTAAAGTGAAATGTGCTCCTCCCAAATTAGTGAAAGCACACCTCACATCTTCAAGCAGATGCCCTGGATCACGAAGAGCCTTCAAAAACCATACAAAAACACTCAGTATTTCCCTTTAATCTGAACAATTATGTAGAAAGACAAATCATGAACTCTCCACTAAACTAAGAATTAGAAAATCCTAATTTTAGTTTTGGCTGCTTCACGATATATCTGTAACTGATGGTAAGTTACTTCATTTGGATGAACCTCAGATATTTATCTGTAAAATTTGGGTGTGGAGAAGAAGTTTGAAGTAGGTGAACTTCAAGAGCTTTCATGATAAAAGGATTTAGAATTCTATGAAACATTTATTTGTGTCAACTTCCCAATTTAAAATCGCACGAACAACATTTGCCGCCAAAGAGTTAAGTGCCTCCAAATTGAAAAAAGGCCTCATCAGTAGCGGCAGGAGTGGCCTTAAGAAACACAATTTAAAAATGCAAAAACACTTTCTTTGGCAAACATATGATGGTGAGTTCTCACCCTTACCCTCTGCTTTTATTTCCTACTCTCTCTAAGCTCAAAGTACGCAGCATTGTCCTTTATTTTCTTATTTTAGCTATCTTCCTCTTGCCTTTGAAAGTTCTTCTTTCCCTCTCTTCATTCCCTACTCTGATTAAGTTGCTCCACCACATGGCCGAGAAGCATTGTTTAATTAGGATAACAGAATAGGTCTTAAGGGCTAAAAACACCTTATTAATGTACATTACTCCTCCAACCAACTACTAGGTTAAGATTTTTAACACACTACAATGTGCAAAGGAATAAAATCCTAATGGTAGAATTGCAAGCACTGTGCAAGGTGAACATGAATCCCACTAAGTAGGGCATTATTTTCCCTCCCTCCTCTAAGGCAGTCCTAGACGCAAACCAATAGAAAGTCATTTACGCTTACAACATATAAGACTATAACATCCTTTACTTGTTTTCACTTATAGGACTGACGTGATGAGTTTGGACACTTCTCTTCTTCAACTACAAATTGATTGATTTTTTTGAGAGGGAGTCTGGCTCTGTTGCCCAGGCTGGAGTGCAGTGGCGCAGTCTTGGCTCACTGCAAGCTTCACCTCCCAGGTTCACACCATTCTCCCGCCTCAGCCTCCCGAGTAGCTGGGACTACAGGCGCCCGCCACTGCGCCCGGCTAATTTTTTGTATTTTTTTAATAGAGACGGGGTTTCACCATGGTCTTGATCTCCTGACCTCGTGATCCGCCCACCCCGCCCTCCCAAAGTGCTGGGATTACAGGCGTGAGCCACCGCGCCTGGCCGGATTGATTTTTTTTTTTTTAAATACTCATTCTGTTTGATTAGGAAAGCAGCACATAAGCATTGTTGAAATATAAAATATTAATACTTCACAGATACAAAATATCACCTATAATATCACCACCTATATATAGCCAAGGTATTTCTATACTGGCTCTTAATTTGCATGAGTTACGCTTTGCATACTTTCAAAAACTCAGTAGTCTCATTTCATTAAATATTTTTCAAATATCTGACTTCTAATGGCTGCATAATATTTCTTTTACAGGTACCCATAACTTACTTTACCATTCACCTATTATATATTTTTAATATTTTGCTTTCTCTCTGTCTCTCTCAAACATTGACTATGCATCTTTCACTATTTCTTAGAATAAATTCCTGAGAGTGAAATTACCCCCATCAAAACATGTGAACATTGTGTGCTGATATTTTCTGAAGTCAAAGTTTAGTTTCATGTGCCCACTACCCCTCTAAAAAAATCTACTGTAAGATATCAAAAAGTAAAATCAAATGAAACAAAAAAAGCAAAATATCAACCAACCAACTAACAAATTCAGCTCTAATAAAATATATTGCTATAAACATCTAAAATATTTGCCTCACTGGACATTCTGAATTTGCAAAACCTCATATGTGGTCATGAAAACGGGCAAACAGTCTTGACTCTAAGAAAATAGGATACTTTGTATGGGAATCTCCATGAGGCACTCCAGATGAAGCACTCAATGTGTATTTAACACTTCTTATGTGGGCATTTGACCATAAGGGCATGAAAAAAAATATCATGTTGGATTTAGAAAAAAGCAACCAACCAACAACAACAAAAAATGTGTACTGCTTTATGCAGCATAATAGGCTAGAGAAGAGAAGGAAAGGGACAATAATAGATGGATTGGATTGGATCTTTTAGAACCTAGTATCATGATACAATCATGATCATACTGTACTGGTTCATCAAATTGGCCCTAAATATCTTTTTCTTGTTTCCTCACTGTCTTCTGATCAAAGTTTTTTTCTTTTCTCCTGAATAAAAATGTATACTCTACTAACATAGTATTTTGCATTTTTTATCTTAAATATTAGGCAGTTGAAATTGCATTCCTGTAATTATAATTATAACTAATAGACCTTCCATTTCCCATGTCATAATTAATGTCAGGCTTTATTACAGCACAATCATAAGCTACCTTTTCCCCTTACGAGGCTTCTTTTATTTTCACAACATTTATAGTGTATAGAATTAAGCAATAAAGAGTTCTAAAGGTCCTCCGTAAGAATAGCCTTTGGATCATAGATGCTGAGTTAACTGACTTAGAAAATGCTTTTTACGGCAGGGCACAGTGGCTCATGCCTGTAATCCCAGCACTTTGGGAGGCTGAGGCTGGCGGATCACTTGAGGTCAGGCGTTTGAGACCAGCCTAGCCAACATGATGAACCCCTATCTCTAATTAAAAACACAGAAAAATCAGCTGGGCGTGGTGGCACACGCCTGTAGTCCCAGCTACTCGGGAGGCTGAGGCAGGAGAACTGCTTGAACGTGGGATGCGGAGGTTGCAGTGAGCTGAAATCACACCACTGTACTCCAGCCTGGGCGACAGAATGAAACTCCATCTCAAAATACAAATACAAATAAAATGCTTTTTACATTGTTTTTAAACCACATATAAATCTATGTGCTTCCTAATGTGCTATTTGTTCAACACCAATAGGTGAAAAAAGAAATCACTGATTCAGTGATAAATGCATTAGATTTCCTCAAAGGTTATTAAGCGTACTTTCAGCAAGGATGAAAAAATTAATGACAACCAAACAAAATATCTACGGATCATATTTGTTGATTGCAATGTATGACATATACATATGTGTCAACGTAACTGCAGCAATATCGTGGCGAATCAAATACATTTTGATACCCACAGATTAACTTTTCATAGGCCCTGGTTATGGGGTTACTATATTTATTTTAAATCCGGTCGGAAAGATATAATTTTACCATTTAACTATTCAAGCAAAACACAACTGTATCCTACTCGCAATATTGAAATTAGAGCTCAAAGGTGGTATACAACTTTGGTAATTTTAAATATAATTTAAAGGGGAGAATGCAATATAAAATTAATAGCTTTTTAGGTAAGAATTTTACAAGTAATCTGCAAGACATGGCATACTTACAAAAGAGATGCCATACATACCTTCGACAAACGATGCTGGACTATGTTTTGAAGATTATATATGACTCAGTCTGTGCTTTTGAGGGTCAAATAGTGACTGGCTCTGAAGTCCATATTATGTATGAATGTAATTCTTACAGCACAAGATGCTATATTTCACCCTTATTAGAATTTTAAAATCTCTTTTCCATTAGGTTCACATCTTCTTAAGAAAAGTTGTACATTCTCAATACCACACTACATATAACTGTATATACAATATAAATATGGGGAGAAGATATACATGGAGCAATCACAGAATCAAGAAAACCGTTTCAGGCTGGGCATAGTGGCCCACGCCTGTAATCCCAGCACTTTGGCAGGCCGAGGCGGGCAGATCAGTAGGTCAAGAGATTGAGACCAGCCTGACCAACATGGAGAAACCCTGTCTCTACTAAAAATACAAAATTAGCTGGGCATGGTGGTGCATGCCTGTAATCTCAGCTACTCCAGAGGCTGAGGCAAGAGAATCGCTTGAACCTGGGAGGCGGAGGTTGCGGTGAGCCGAGATCATGCCACTGCACTCCAGCCTGGCAACAGAGCGAGACTCCATCTCAAAAAAAAAAAAAAAAAAGAAGAGTTTCAATGTTGCTGTTTTTGGTATCATACATATAAAAACATTTCTAGGCAGGTCATGGTGGCTCACACCAGTAATCCCAGCACTTTGGGAGGCCAAGGCGGCCAGATCACCTGAGGTCAGGAGTTTGAGACCAGCCTGGCCAACATGGTGAAACCCCGTCTCTACTAAAACCACAAAAATCAGCTGGGCGTGGTGGTGGGCGCCTGTAATCCCAGTTACTCGGGAGGCTGAGGCAGGAGAATTGCTTGGACCTGGGAGGCGGAGGTTGCAGTGAGCTGAGAACGTACCACTGCACTCAAGCCTGGGCGACAGAGCGGGACTCCGTCTCAAAAAAAATTCATTTCTAGAGCACAAAAAGAAATATTTTAAGTGCTATGCTATACATGTTCTTTGGAATGATTATTTGAGATAATTTATATGATTTCCACATAAAGTTTCTTGAAATCATGATGAATTTTAAAAACTACAACAAATTAAAATGTGTTTTGGGGAATAAGGATAATATCAATTAACAGGATTTGAAATTTACAGAGATAAATGTGTACTATTTATAATAAAGCCCACTGTATTGCAGGGTTCTTAATTAGAGACACCAGTGGACGATACAAAAGGTTCTAAACTGAAACCACAATGGGAATTTCAAGATACTCCCCAAATTACAGTCCCTGGGGCAAAAATTCAAATAAAGACTCTTATACAATCTGTTAAAATTTCTTAAATTATAAATCAGCCAAGCAAACTGATAAATAAGGTGTCTTCTCATCTTTGCAACTGTATACCATAACAACCTCACAGCCATGTCAAGTTTAGTAGTTGAGGAAATCTCTAAAATGAGCCTGGAAGAGTATGGTATGGAGAGAGCTAGTACCCAGTCTTCAGATCCTGACACACCCCACTTTTTGTCTCTCTCCCTATCCTCGAGCTCAATATTGGGCCACACTGTGAGAGTTTCACACATCAAGATCCATCCTCATGCCTTCACGAACAACTGCCCTTTAGCCACCCTTGAACCTAGACTATATATAGGAGCAATGTGCTCTGCTTTCAGAAAACAGGGCCTGGGATGAACTTGCTCAGGCTCTGGAAGTAGACTCAAGGCCACTTGGGCAGAGAATTCACAGGTTTTGGAGAGCTTGCATGCTTTCTAGAAGTTGAGGCATGCCTCAAGGGGGCCAATTCCCTTCATCCTTTGAACTTATTGGCCAGTATAGAAGGATGACCAGAGGGAGACTTCTAAGTCACAGGGCTCTCTTTTGCAGAGTCTTAAGGGCAGTTCATTATCAAGCAGGTAATCTTATATGCAAACTGGTAACTCAAGACCTGGAGATAGTTTTCTTTACTCAAGTAGACTGATGATAGAAAAACTCAGCAGAGGAAGCAATACTCCCTTCATAAAGAATGCCCAAACTTTATATCCAGACAAAAGGAAACTGTTCTCAAATATTTCCACATCCACAACCATCTATTGACCACAGATACAATAATGTTAACAATATTTTACAGGTACATGGTAACCTTATAAACATTAGCTTTTATTTCATAGATTATTTTTCAAAATACCTGAGATGTGTTAAAAACAGATGTCCTGATTTGGCAGATTATAGAAGGAAAAACTCAGCAGAGTTAAGTAATTCTTTTAAAGCCTCAAGGTTCAAATATTGGCAAAGTTGGTGACACTATTTGGAAAAGAAATTTTTTTTTTTGAGACGGAGTCTTACTCTGTCACCCAGGCTGGAGTGCAGTGGCACAATCTCGGCTCACTGCAACCTCCACCTCCTGGGTTCAAGCAACTTTCCTGCCTCAGCCTACCAAGCAGCTGGGACTACAGGCACCTGCCACCGTGCCCAGTTAATTTTTTGTATTTTTAGTAGAGACAGGGTTTCACCGTGTTAGCCAGGATGGTCTCAATCTGCTGACCTCGTAATCCGCCCACCTCGGCCTCCCAAAGTGCTGGGATTACAGGCATGAACCACCAGACTGGAAAAGATTTTAAACCCTCCCTCCTTTCAGGAAACTCCTCTCCCCCACTTGACACGCTGCTTTGTACTACTTTCTAGCTCACAGAGACAAAGCTAAATTCTATGAATAATCTGTTATTCCCCTCTTAATATGTAAGAATTCTTACTTACGAACACTTAGAATCTTTGCCACCAATAATTTTTTTTTTTTTTTTTTTTAAGATTTTTGAGACGGAGTCTCTCTCTGTCACCCAGGCTGGAGTATAGTGGTGTGATCTCGGCTCACTGCAACCTCTGCCTCCCGGGTTCAAGCGATTCTCTTGCCTCAGCCTCCTGAGTAGCTGGGACTACAGGCACATGCCACCATGCCTGGCTAATTTTTTGTACTTTTAGTAGAGACGGGGTTTCACCATGTTAGCCAGGGTGGCCTTAATCTCCTTACCTCGTGATCCACCGGTCTCAGCCTCCCAAAGTGCTGGGATTACAGGCGTGAGCCACCGCACCAGGACCCCAGTAATTTTTTTTTAAATGTTATAAGCAATATGTGACCTAGTTCAGAAGAATATTACTTTCTGTAAACATTTTTATTAAATAGCACTGTAGTAGCAAAATAAGAAGAAAAAAAGTGCAGAATTAAGAAAAAAAATTGCAATGTCCCTCTCGAGCTGAGACTGCATAATTCTGTAAAGCGTATTTTTCTTTAAACTGGTTTTGTTTCCAGACACTATTTCAACCATCACCTCATGTCAAAATGACCTGATAGTCCAAACCTTTACACGTAGATGAAGTTTCAATGAAGGGACAAAATCTGAAAGATCTTATTAAAAAATGGTCAGGAGCAACCTAGTCTGATACCAACACTAACCAATGTGACAAGGGAGGTGAAAAAGTGCCCTGAATGTAATTTGCGCAGAGCACAGGCCTACCTGAGTCATATGCAAAATCTCTGGGTTCCTGTTTAATCATCAGAGGAGGGGGAAAGCTTTGGCTGGCCGCACTGCCAACCATGGTGTTGTGTTCATACACTGGGTCGTGGTACTCCTGCTTAAAGCCTTGTGGTGGGAAGGGGATGTTTGGCTCAGACATCTGGCGTTGGTACATAGGACGTCCTTCCCTTGGCATTGTCGGCAAAGGAGGAAAGGAGTTACAGGGTTCAGAAAGCTGGCGGCGAAATCTAGGGAATAAGAGAGTGTGTTTCAGATGAAATGGTAACATGGAACATTCTTTAAAATACGGATACGGTTTTTCATTTCTTAGTGAATGAACATGATACCAGCTGACCTGAAGTGTAAATCTTTAACAAGCATTACATTTTTCTTTCCTGGATTAGTAGCTCTACGTTTTTTAATCATATGACTTATATTCCTTTTCTAATCAGTCTCTTGCAGCACTGTTGCAGTATATGAATTAAAGATGTACTTTGAGTAAGGATTGGAGAGCAATGAACAACTTTGAGGATTTTACACACACACACACACACACACACACACAATGATTAATGGCTAAAATGCCTAGTTCTAAATCAATTGGATCACTGATAATTTCCACACAGAAGAGTGTTAAATGATTATATACCAGAAAAAAAAGGGGGGGAGGGAAATAGAGTCTGATCTCAAACTGCATCCTCTATCTTTTAATTCTGTTACCAAACTGATCAATAAACAAAAAACCAACCAAGCAAAAACCTACTTATTGGTTTTCCTTCCATTACCATCCATTGCTGAGGAAGCAAGAGAGGAATGACTCTTTTCTCAAATCAGCAGGACTTTCAATTCCTCAACAACGTCCTAATTAACATTGCATTCTAGTAAGAAACAAAACTGGGTATTATAAGGACTCAAACCCAAGCTAGTTTTAAAAAGACTACCTCTTTACTGTCAAACAGCAATGCAGACCATATTGGCTTCCAATAGATTCAAATACAGTATCAAGTTGATAAAAATAAGCATAAATGCACAGCTGATCTCCAAAGGTGAAAATAACATATAATGTTGTATAGGTTTGGGGCAAGTCCCGCTGTTAGGACATGAGGAAGTTCTGAGGCCTCAGCAGAAGGCTAGAAATGAGTCCTCTGCGTCTTTGTTCTTGGTTATACTTTATAACGATTGGCTAATCACATAATCGTTCTGTTCTGTGTTTCTCATCCATAATATCATTGACCCACCACAAAGATGTGGATTAATTAAAGATTTAAAAGTGCTCTAAAAATGCCCCAGGAGTGCTTAAAAATAACCTATAAAACATTTCTATGAGCAAATATAAGCCTATTAACCCACCCCCCCCCCCCACTAAAAGCATTCCTGAGACTTTAATTTGGAAAGTTAGCATTTAATTTTGGTAATGTTAAATGAAAATAAGGTAAAAGCTAAAGAATGGCAAAGCGATTGCTTTAGCATTTCCAAGAACACTCCATCCTGTGATTTAACTCTAGGCTCACTGGTGGTCATGGAAAGCACTGAAATTCCACCTACACCTGCAGAAAATAAACTTAGAAACTCGGATATTGCAGAGCAGTTAGGCTGACTGGCACTGCATTCATTTCCCTTCTCTTGCTTATTTCATTAGCCAAAAAAAGAAACAGAAATTATCATTAAGAACTGTCAAGGAGTGAATCAGAAAATTGTAACTTGAAGTTAAAATAAGAAACTGGCTCACTTGCGAAGCCTTAAAAGGAAGTTAATAATACTTGTAACTGAAAGCTTTGTAAGGAATCAAGCCATTTGTTTTTACGAGTCGACCTGATTCCAGTTGGAAGTTGCTGGGGAACATGTATATATCAAACACGCATGCTTCTCAGGAAGTTGCAAGGTTTTGGTGCAATTCTTAGGAGCCACTGACCAATGGTAAAGAGAAAGTGATTCAAGAAGCTTCTGGTAAGGAGTTAACAGATAAGGAGAACATGCTGATGAACTCCCAGATAAAGAAAAACAGGGTGTAAGTGGTGGAAACACTGAGAAAGAGAGACAGGGCTCCTGCACAGTGGGTTCAGGAAAAAGTGCCAAAGGGCTCGCCCGAGGAGCAGAGTGAGGCTGAGGAAAGGAAGCAGGGTGCAGGCCAGTTGGCCGTAAAGCGTTCCCAGAGTGAAGTGGGGTGCCTGGCTGGAGGGGGTGTTTTGGGGAAAGGATCTGTTCCCAGAGCAAATTTGCCATTTATAACTGAGGGACTGTCATTTGTTGGCCAGAGCCCTCTAAGAAATCCTCCTCAGAAACATACGGCTTTAGAGATTTTCCTGGGACTGGCCAGCTGGTACTGTCCTCAAAACTCAGTCAGGGGTCAGTGGGAAAAGACCCTGAGCTTCCCTCTTGGAGTTCCGGGCCGGCTGTTCTCAGTCTCAAATATTTGACTTCAAGTAGAGAAACTAAAATGGATTTGGCTAAAACATTTCAAGTTAGGTCACCTAAAACCAGGCACACTGCTTATTCAGCAGTCACCTTCCCTAAGAAATAACTAGTTTGCACAAAAAGCAAATTATACAATCTATAATTCTGGCACTGATCAGAAGAGTGAGATTCAGTTATCAAGAACTCCGAGAAGTCACCAGTAGTGGAGAAAATAAAACTTTGTTTGTTCATACTTTTTTGTTCCCTTTTAGCTCTGCACAATGTGCATCTGTTTAATGGCCCACCCTGCAATAAGAATTCTTTCATCTGTATTTACAAAACTGTTTACACAGATGCACATACCATTGCACTCTGACAAAGTCTCAAGGCTACGGGGTGAGAAGAAAAAGATAATAGGAAGCATTTAATAACTACCCCACAAGAGGACTTAGTGATGGAAACAAGGGTGGAAAAAGACAAGGCTTTGTATCACATTGTAAAGAACGCTTTCATCTTATGCCCTTTACAGCAAAATGAGTTTCTGAATTTGAGATTGAGTCCCATGAAAAAACCTATAAAAAGCAGATTTGAGTGCTCCCTTATTTTCAGAAATTTGCCAGTGGCACATCATCTGCTTTCCTCTGCTGATCTAGAAGATTCCTTTTGCTGAGTTAACTTTTACAATGGTGTCTCAGAGCCAGTTTGCACTGACTTATTGTCAAACTTGCAGGAATTTTTTGAGCCAGTTCTTAAACACAGCCACTATTAAGAGTTAAATTAGATAACTTCACAATCAAAAAATATGTTAAAAACAAAAGATAAAAATGCAAAACTCACCACTTTCTAAGTATCTTACTACCAATTATACACCTGAGGTTACTTATGTCTCCCGTATCCGTATGCTAGAAATACTACGTTACGCTGTGCTATTGCATCTTTGCAACTCGGCATTCAGGGTTGTCACAGTGATGGCTCATAGTGGGCCATGAAAGCAATATGTACATCACAGACCCAGCAAAAGCTACTGATGAGGGCGTTTCGTTTTTCTCTCATGCAGGCTGTTGCTAAACATTTACCAGCACACCACTGCATATAGAAGCACAAGGCAGAAGAGATAAAGAAGGAGAGATGCTGTATATAAGCAACCTGGATTTTAAGCTGTATATTAAAGTAGTACATCTCAGAACCTCTACAGGTTTTATTTAATGTTTTATTTAAATATGAATTTCTTAATCTCAAGGAGTCAAGAATTACCTAACGCAGTATTCTCCTTAGATCTACGCTATGTTTCTTGCTTGCTCCTTTCTAAGTAATACTAATTGAGTCTCTATCTCTTTAATTGTATATTCTCAGTGTCCAGAGTCATGCGTCTACTGATATGAAATATTCATCACCTGGAAAAGATGGTCAACAGTTTTAATCAAATAAGTTATATTCTGCAAAACTATGTACAGCTGAACCATTCAATATAAGGTAAAAAACCTAATTCCATAAGCTACCTACTAAAATTAGTCTCCTAACTTTACAGAACAAGTACACACATATGCTCATAAAAATGGGATGATCTGATTTAAAGTTTAAGTGAAGCAATTTAATTCAAGCAAAGCGAAAGGGAAATGCTCAAATGTCAGTAGATAGATTAATTTTCCATTTTAGCAACCAATTTAAATGTTTATAAAAGGAATGTTTATAAATGACTTTCTCCACAAATTATAAGTATAGACAGAGTGAGCTCTTTCTGAAAATATTTTGCACAGATGTGCAAAAATAATAGGCTCACCTTAAATCTACTCTAGGCCTTCAGAATTGTTAATAGAAATTTTTTCCAAGAATGCAAAAAACAGTTTCTAGAAAACTGGTATCTGCAGGTTACCTGTGGTCCATGGGGTAGCTGCTATCTGGTATGGACTGCGATGGAGGGAGGTGAGCTGGGAAGGCCCGGTCAGGTTTCGGTGTATGAGTTGAGTTTGGAGATGCATGATGCAGTGGGGACACTGGCGTGCTGGATGGTGTTGGGGGGTTGGAGGGCCTCATTCCCACTTGTGGCTTCTGATCATAGGCACTACCCAGGGGACAAAAGAAAAGAGAACATTTCTTTCTTTGGAGCAATTTTTTAAAAAAGTTTCTAATCCAAAGGAAGAAAAGATATTTTAGACTTAAGTCAAATGGAAATGAAAACTTTGTTGTTGCTGTTGTTGTTGAAATCCAGAACAGATAAACTTCAAAATCACAACACCCTTAAACAGAAAATAGGATAATTAATGCAAAACATTGTAACAGAACAAATATTAAATGTGTATTTTTAATGCATATACAAACAACTTAGTATAGGGAAATTACGTCCAAAAAAGCAGTGGTATTTTTTCCATCTATTCTTGATATATCTATTTGAGAAAGTTTGATAGATCTTTCCTAAATCATTAAATACTTCTGATATTATATTCTTCTTTTATATTATGTAAGATTTTAAAACAAGAACTAACATCAGCTTAATAAGGTAGAGACTATACCTGGCTTGCTTTTGTTTGTGGTGGGATTTTAAGAAGGCAATGCTTTTACTTTATTTTCCTTTTATTATATTAAATAAATGATGCTTGGCATTAACTTCCTCACATGGGATAATGAAGATTAATGAGGTAAATTAAAATGTCAGATATATTTAAACTTTCTTAGAGAATAAGTACAAAATAATGTTATTAGGAATAAAATCCTATTATAGTCTAACTTCTAAACACTCACAGTTACAAAAGAATAAAATGAGTAAGTTTGATTTTATATTATGATTTTAAATTGCTTTCCTATGTGTAACTTTCAGGAATGTGATTTAACTAATTTTTGTCATCTATAAAATATTTTACTAAAACTAAATTTTCTTAAATTTTTTTTAACAACAGGACATTTCTAAGTTAGAATGCTGTATTTCATTTTGCTGGGCGCAGTGGCTCATGCCGGTGATCCTAGCACTTTGGGAGGCTGAGGTGGGAGGATCGCTTAAGCACAGGAGTTTAAGACCAGCCTGAGCAACATGGTGAAACCCTGTCTCTACTAAAAATACAAAAAATTAGCTAGGCATGGTGATGCATGTCTGTAGGCTCAGATATTCATGAGACTGAGGTGAGAGGATCGCTTGAACTCGGGAGGCAGAGGATGCAGTGAGCCCAGATTGCGCCACTGCACTCCAGCCTGGCTGACCGAGTGAGACCCTGTCTCAAAAAAAGTAAGTAAAATAAAATAAAAAGCAATCATCAGTACACTTTTTTTCTTTAGAAAGAAATAATTCTTTTTGAATTAAATTATGTAATAACTTATTCTGTTGCTCCAGCAATGCAACGGAATTATATCCAGCTGCAAAAATCTTTTACAAGCAGTAAAGGAATATATGCTGCACAAGGCTGCTCTTGCTTTAAAGCAAAGTCAACAGCGTTCATATAATGAATTGCATGTTTGGTTCCACCTATGTTCTTTACCAGTATTTCTGAAGAAAAACCCACTTCTTTTGTGAAATGGTTCACCTAACTCATTCTCATGAATGAAGAAAAAAATGATACTATTCCCCCATGAAATGCTGTACTCAATAATATTTTCTGTATAGAGATGGAAGTACCAGAATTTATCGCATATACCATATATCGCTGTGGGGATTTTTCATCCCCCAAAAGAAACACAAAATATTCAGGCAATTCCTTTATTATTGATTTGTGGATGTCAGATATGGCATATAAAACAGTGATGATTTCACAGTCACAATTCTGATTAATGCTGAAAGGCAATGACAATTCTATATCTAACTGGCATTGACTAGAAATTCCTCAATATGTTAAATAATTATGCTGTGGATACACAGTACTTGTAAGGAGAAAATGCAAAAACAAAACTAAACTATAAAATAAAACTCAGATCGATCAATACTGCCTTATCTGAACTCAGTATGCTTTAATAGTTAGCTTCTACAAGAGACCTTTTTTATAAAACTTTGCAGTTTCAACTGAGCTAGCTCATAATTTCAGGCTCTGGTGAACCTCTTAGAAAAGCAAATATAAAAGACAAGTTTGCAAGAACAAATGGTAATAAAATATCTGAGCATTGGTCAGCTGCCATAATGACACAAGTCTATGTTTCTCTTTTATTTTTGAGACAGAATCTTGCTCTTGTTGCCCAGGCTGGAGTGCAATGGTGTGATCTCGGCTCACAGCAACCTCCACCTCCCAGGTTCAAGCGATTCTCCTGTCTCAGCCTCCAGAGTAGCTGGGATTACAGGCATGCACCACCATGCCCGGCTAATTTTGTATTTTTAGTTTCTCCATATTGGTCAGGCTGGTCTTGAACTCCCGACCTCAGGTGATCCGACCAGCTCTGCCTCCCAAAGTGCTGGGATTAAAGGCATGAGCCACCGCATCTGGCCTATGTTTCTAGAATCTTACATATCTTGGACATAAACAGTGTATGCAATAAATATCTGAGGAAATATTTAATAGAAGACCCCTTTGGGTCATAATGTACGATGAATCTGAATTGATATAAATTATAAAACAGTACGAATATTTGGAATAATTTGTGTAAGTTTCCAAACTAACTTCTTTTAAGAACTAAGTTTCTACTGTAATTGAGAGTGATAATACTCGGTAGAGACAGCCAACTTTTTCTTTATGCAATTAAAGGCCAATATGAAAAGTAGCATCATGCAATTTACTTTGAAGGGTTTTTAATGAACATATATGTGATCAAATTTTCTAATAAATGAACAATGTACTTTTACTGCACCACCCTTTATTATCATCAGAAGAACAACCAGCTTTTTAATAGATAATAGCCTCTGCTAAGCCTTATGAAATTCCAGTTTTATTGCAATTGTCCATGAACTCATCTTATAGATCATCTGCAAAGCCTGACATATAACTAATGTACTGCTTAGACCTGCCAAATGTTTCTTTTTTTTTCTACAAACTCTCTATCTAAAGTGTATAATGCATTCATTCTAATGGGAACTTTCAAAAGCTGCTTGTGCCAAGTAAAACCCCTTTTTCAAACCCAAGATGCATCACTACAGTAGAAAAGCAACTAATGATCTCGATAAAAATTACTGCTTTAAAATGAATCCAAAGTGTCTGATTGGATGGTAAATGGTTCTTTAGAGTTCTGCTAAATGCATTACCTAATTAGCTTGTTACATAATAAAGTTGTAACTCATAAAATATGACTTGAGATTTCATATTATTCTGGACCTTTTGATTTGATAAGAACCACTATACTGCATACATACAACTGGTGGCTTTACCTGACATTGTACAGGCACTTTTCTCCATAGCTGAATTTAAAGGGCTGTTCTTGACTGCAGGCAGAGCCGATTTCTGAACATGGACTATGGGGTTCTTTCTTGATTTTCAGTGGTAGGCCATGAAAAGCCACTAGAAAAAAGAACAAAAATATCCACAAAAATTAAATGCTGTTAGGAATTATGGAGATTAATGTGTTCTACTTCTCTTGTTAAAAATGTCATTCATATTTCATATTAACTTATATATGTAAGAAAAATCACGTTTGATGAATTTCAGTAGCAGAAGATTTCAGAGAATCTTCACATACTCCTTTTCTGCCTTTATTGTGTAACAAAATGCATGCTTGAATTTTCTCTCATTACTTAAGTGAATCACTTGTAATTTGCTTAACTGATATTAACAATGCTAGAAGCTCAGTTTCAAGAAAGTACATTTTGAAAACGTATCAGAAAGGTTTCCAATGACTAAAGCAGAAAAATTACAACTGATTAGCCAAGAATTAACTAAAGACCAAAATATAGTTTTAAGCATTATTGAAAAGAAAATATATCAACTGCATCAATAATAATAGTTTAATGAAATGACAACTGGACTGGGACAAAGAAAATCCAGGCGCAGGTCCAGAGTGACTGATATTACTTTGGGCAAAAACTCAACATCTTTGAGGCCAGTTCTCATCTATAAAATACAGATTAAGTATCTGCCTATCTAATTACCAGAACTGTGAAGATGAAATCTGAGAAATATGTAAATGTTGTTTGTCACGTGTAATCTACCATGAAACAATTATTCTATTTGAAATGATGTTTTTGCCTTTTTACTGTGACTTAATGCATAGTAATGCTTATATGTATTTATGTTTAATAACGTACAAGGCTACATCACAAAATATGAAAACTAGAAAAATACGTATATGGGGAGGGAATCATAGCTGTAAATCCAATAATTAAAAAGCATGCTATAGGCTGGGCCCTGTGGCTCACGCCGGTAATCCCAACATTTTGGGAGGCCGAGGCAAGTGAGTCACCTGAGGTCAGGAGTTCAAGACCAGCCTGAGCAACATGGTGAAACCCTGTCTCTATAAAAATACAAAAATTAGCCAGGTATGATGGCAGGTGTTTGTAATCCCAGCTACTAGGGAGGCTGAGGCAGGAGAATTGCTTGAACCCAGAAGGTAGAGGTTGCAGTGAGCCGAGATCATGCCATTGCACTCCAGCCTGGGCAACACAGCGAGACTCTGCCTCAAAAAAAAAAAAAAAAGAAAAAAAAGCTATATATTTTTTATTCTTCGATATGAAACTGAAGAAATGCCTATTAGAAATCTTATCAGAATAATTAAATTTTTGGTATAAATGAGAAATTGGTTTAAAAAAGGAAAAAATAGTCATAAGAATAGATTTTATAATTTTCATTTAATATCTACAGGTATGAATATTCAAGGGATAAACACATAACAGAGACACACGTTCTGGAGATTTATTCTAACTCTTATACAAACTGAAATTAAAACACAGTATGTTAAGTCCGCTTTCCAAAAAGGAAGATTATGACAAGAGGAATTTTGTGGTTTATGATGTTGTCATTGCATCTTAATTATGCCATTACAGAATTATAAACTTGCATTAGCTTGAATGTTATATATAATTTTTAATATAAAAATTTGATATCACAAACTACCAAGCTTCAGGAAAACAAATATTATTTGTTTTATATACATATAATTTTGATACAAGTGTTCAATGGCAATCAAGAGTCATCTGAAATATTCCAGAAAACAAATTTGCCAAATAGGCACATTTTACTTAAGTGATCTAAGAGAAACTTAACACATAATAATAAAATAATTACCTTGGGTATACTATTTCAAAGCATTTTTTAATGTAGTGTGTGTGTGTACATACATGTTTAGTACGCCTATTCAAAGTAAAGAGAAAAGAAAAAAAGAGAAATTTTGTCCATCTCCATATATCAAGAATACTCATGTGCATTAACTTTACCAAGTCAGAAAGCTCTAATTCTTCTGATAGAAAAGGCTTAAGAGCCTCAAGAATCAATTATGAGGACTTGAATTCTGATTTGAACAAACCAACTATAAAAAGACAACTCTGCAATAAATAAGACATTTTAGTATAGACTAGTTATTAGATAATTTAATAAATCATTGTTAATTTTGTTGGATGTGACAATAGTTGTATTTAAAAAGTTTTAATGTTAGAGGTTCATAAAATATTTACAGATAAAACATCCAGAATTTTCTTTAAAATACTCTAGAAAAAATAATTGTGTATGAGGAAACTGATGAATAAGACTAGAAAAATGTTGATAAATGGTAAAAGCCAATTGAAGGGCAGGAGGGAGTTAACATTGTTCTCTTAACATTTCTCTATTTGTCCTAAATTTCCTGGGTAAACATTTTTTAAATGTGAAAAGAAAACCCATGAAGAATTTAAAGTAGTGCTTTAGGCCCAGTACGGTGGCTCACACCTGTACTCCCAGCTCTTTGGGAGGTCAATGTGGGGAGATCACCTGAATCCAAGAGTTGGAGACCAGCCTGGTCAACATGGTGAAACCCCATCTCCACTAAAAATACAAAAATTAGCCAGGCATGGTGATGTCCACCTATAATTCCAGCTACTCGGGAGGCTGGGGCAGGAGAATCACTTGAACCCGTGAGGCAGAGTTTGCCGAGATCGCGCCAGTGCACTCCAGCCTAGGTGACAGAGTAAGATTCTGCCTCGAATAAAGAAAGAAAGAAAGAAAGAAAATTTGTCTCCCAGTGTATATCTGCGTGTTGTGTGTGTGTACGTGAGATCTTAGAATAACAAATACTAAATGACACAGCTTTGTAATACATTAACCATGCATTTCTTTTTTTTTTTTTTTTTTTTTTGAGACTGAGTTTCACTCTGTCGCCCAGGCCGGACTGCAGTGGCGCCATCTCGGCTCACTGCAAGCTCCGCCTCCCGGGTTCACGCCATTCTCCTGCCTCAGCCTCCCGAGTAGCTGGGACTACAGGCGCCTGGCACCACGCCCAGCTAATTTTTTGTATTTTTAGTAGAGACAGGGTTTCACCGTGTTAGCCAGGATGGTCTCCATCTCCTGACCTCGTGATCCGCCTGCCTCGGCCTCCCAAAATGCTGGGATTACAGGCGTGAGCCACCGTGCCTGGCCTCTTTTTTTTTTTCTTTAAACAAGTGGTTTTCAATTATTTATTACGTCTTTGAACATATTTAGCAAAATGTGTATTTCCAAGTTTTGTTTTGTTTTTTAACTTTCATTTTAGGTTCAGGGGTACATGTGCAGATTTATTATATAGGTAAGGTCGTGTCATGGGGGTTTGTTGTACAGATTATTTCATCACCCAGATACTAAGCCTAGTACCCAGTAGTTATTTTCTCTGATCCTCTTCGTCTTTCCACCCTCCATCCTCAAGTAGCCCCCAGTATCTGTTCTTCCCCTTTGTGTCCATGTGTTCTCATCATCCAGCTCCTACTTATATTATAAGTGAGAACATGCATATATCCAAGTTTTAGCACTTCAGATTAAGTATTGGGTTTTACATTTTCATAAGAAAAAGCAATAGCAACATATAAGGAATTCAAGTAACAAATCATATTATATCTGAGAGATTAGATCAGGTTTACATGACTAAAAATTGATGACCTCTATAGCTAATATGCATGCAGTATGATGTAAAGTTTATCATATTTATGAAAATGTCAGCCATATTGGAGACTATAATGTTTAATATTACTATATTTTAAGTCTTGAGTACCAGGAAGTAGGAAAATATTTATAAACAGGACACAAAAAGCACTAACCATAAAAGAAAAAAATATCAGCAAATTAGGCTTCAATGAAATTAAGAACACTTTTTCAAAAGACACTATTAAAAAAAGGAAAGTAAGTCACAAGCTATAAGATGTTTTAAGTAGAAAGATCTGACTAAGAACTCATATTTAACAAAATAAGAATTGCAACATATCAGTAAGACAAGACAAATTCCCCATTTAAAAAATGGGCAAAAAGTCTTGAAACAGGCAGGTAGTTCACAAAAGAGGATATCCAGATGGCAAAACAAATCGGAACGACAACAAAATATATGCAAAGGTATTTAAAATCTTTATTCTTCAGAAAACTGCAAAATAATCCACATAACATTATCACTATATAGCTGTATCAGATAGATATAGATATCACTAGAATGACTAACCTGCAAAAGATAAACATTACGAAGTTTTGGTGAAGACATGAAGCAATGGGAACTTTTATACAAGCTGCTGAGAGTATGGATTAGTATAATAAGCACTTTGGAAAACTTTCTGGCAATATCTACTAGGGCAACAGAAATCTACTCTATGATCCATTAATACACCCTTAGGATATATCCAAGAAAAAGGAGTGCATATGTTCACCAAAAGACATGTGTAAGAATGTTCAAAGAAGCTTTATTCATGATAGCAAAAACTGGAAAAACTCAAATATTCATCAATGGGCAAATGGATAAATAAATCACGGCATATGCATACAATGGAATGAATACTACACAGGAATAAAAAGGGACAAATTACATGCAAAAACACAGATGATCTCACAGGTACAAAGTTATGGAAATATATCTTGCTGGAAACATTTTATATCTTGCTCTGGGTGGTGGTTATACGGATATATACACATGTAAAATTCATCAAACTATACACTTCAGATTTTTGCATTATAATGAATGTGTATCAATGTAAAGTTTAAAAAACTCTGAGGGACATTAATCAAAGCTACACTAATTAAGTTACTTGAAAATGTCTGGCCTTCTGACCCCACTGAGACATCTGAAAATGTGCTTCAACTTCACAGGAGAAATTATTCCAGATGGGTAGGGAATGGAGGGTTGAGAGGAATGGCATGTTTGGGGCACCATAAGGAATGGCTGCTAGCATAACAACAGCCTTCTATCAAAATGTCCATTAGCATGGACCTAGAAGCAAAAGGCATGATCCATGCTAGTGGAAATGCTATTTGGTGCTCTACTGCTTTCAGATTGGCCCAGTGAGTTTCCTGAAGTGACCTTAGAAGAAAGGGCATGTCTTAGTCTGTTTAGGCTGCTGTAACAAAAACACCATAGACTGTATGGTTTATAAACAACAGGTATTTATTGCTCACAGTTCTGGAAGCTGGGAAATCCAGCATCAAGTCACCAGCAGATTCAGTGTTTGGTAAAAGCTCACTTCCTGGTTCACAGATGGCATCTTCTTGTTGCAACTTCACATAGCAGAAATCACAAGTGAGCTCCCTGGGATCTCTTTAGTAAGGGAATAGGGGCACTAATCCCATTGGCTCCATCTTCATGACCTAATCACTTCCCAAAGTCCTCACCTCCAAATACCATCACACTGGGGAGTAAGTTTCAATATCCGAATTTGCTGGGGCAGGGGCAGTGAGACGGGGACACAAACATTCAGTCTACTGCAGGGCATAAGGATTCTCAAAGGGTTATCAGAGGCAAGCTGATCCCTGAACACAGGATACCCAAATCTGGCACATCATCAAATTATCTAGGGAGCTGCTAGAGAAACACAGATTCTCAGACCTCGTTTGTTATTGGTTGGATTGTGTCCCATCAAAATTTACATGTTGAAATTTCAACACCAGAATCTCTTATTTGGAAGATTAAATTAATATAAGGTCATTAAGGTGAGCACTAATCCAATATGACTAGTATCCTTATAAAAGGGGGAATCTGGATAAAGAGACATGCACACAGGGAGACTGCTACGTGAAAATGAGGGCATAGGTAAGAGTGAGGCCTCTACCAGCCAAGGAATGCCAGAGGTTCCCAGGAAACTACCAGAAGCTAGGGAAGAGGCAGGGAATAGATTCTCTCTCACAGCCCTCCGATCCCTGCTGACATCCTTCATCTTGGATTTCCAGCCTCCAGAAATGTGAAACAACAAATTTCACAAAGCAACCCAGTTTGTGATACTTTGTTACAGCAGCTTGAGAAAACTAATACACCACTCCCAGAAATTCCATTCATTAGAGCTGGGTTGTATCAGGATTCTGAATCTTATAAAACTTTTTAGGTGACGCTCATAATTGGGCAAATTTGAATCCACTGTGATCTGATGTATGCCACATTCAAATAGGTCCAGTAGCTGCAAAGAGTTTTTTTTAAAAATCCAGCAACATCTTCCTTTTCCTTAGATGCCAACACTCAAGGATTCTTACAAGTTCTCCCGCTCCAGTAGTTTTGGGATCCCCAACTCTCTCCATAACAGGTTCAACCTATGTGGGCCTCAGTCACTATAGGCCCTTGAAACTGATTTTTTTTTTCTAATCATAAGCCAAATAAGTAATCCAATGAATCTGAGTTGGCAAAAAAAAATTTTTTTTTTTAATTGCTGCATGTGAGGAAAAAAGAGAAAGCCAACCTAAAAATCTTCGACTTATAGCACAAAAGCCGTAGGCTACATTATTTTCCTCATTTTAACTTTCCTGCTTCCTGGAGATTCTATGTCACAAAAATGACTTCTCTTACTTATTCTTAAATAAGAGTAGTGTAGACACTCCCATCAGAGAGGGCTGAGTTGAAAACGTGTTGGGTATTTCATCACAGGGCTGAGAATCTGAGTCTGCTAACAGGCGGTTTTCCAGTTCATTGGCACAGGCACAAGCGAAAGCAGCACATTCATTTTGTGCAATTTGCTCTACCTTCCCACATGGAGTTGATGCATGTAAAAGGCTGTTAAGTACTAAATTATTCCTTATCAAATCACCATCATCTGCAGTCATGATCAACACTAATTAAATTACTTTCGTTGAACACGGCTCCAGCCTGCTGCCGAGGCTGCTAGGTACTTTTCATTTCTCTTACAGTACCGTCCTTGCTGGGTCTGGAACAGACTTACAGACATCTGCATTGTTTGTAGTTTTAATTAAAGTGAATCTTTCCTTCTTCAAGTGTACCAAATCAAGTGAGTTAACTCCTTCATTTCATTTGCAAAGTGGTGGTTCAAAATGATATTATATATTTTTTATCCCTGACTTCAGACAGGTCAGATAATTTATCTAGAAAATCTGCAGTCTTCCTCTGGCATTCTTCAAACACATTTTCCATGGAAACTTTTATGATCCACAACTCCTCCGGACAATCAAATTTTTGGGAGGAAAGGCAGAAAGAACACTCAAGAGATGTGTCTTGCATTTTTTCTTTGATGGAAGCTTGACCTTTAAAACCACATCTTAAGGCTGACTAATGATCACTTGAGTTTTTCTAATGGTTAAATTTAAGAGCTCCAAAATACCAAGACTTTAAAAAATGCACTTCCAAAATAAACTTAACCACTTCTTAATTCAGAAGTTTACTTGGGGTTATGGTATTCCTCATGGAGTGTTTGCTTAACTAGTAACTGTTTTCATTTTAGAACTATGAACTATGACACATAATTGCTTTCAATTTTTTCTACCTATATTTTAGAAAGAGGGCACAATCTTGTCACTATTATTCTACCAGAGGATAGAAATGCCCTTAGCTTTCTAAAAGTAACAATGCTGGTATACAACTACAACTTTGGTTGAGGGTAGATACATAATGTAAAATCACATTTGAACACTTGAAATATAAGTGGAGAATATGAATTTATTTATTTACTTATTTTATTTATTTATTCATTCATTTATTTATTTTGAGACAGAGTCTCACTCTGTCTCCCAGGCTGGAGTGCAGTGGCACGATCTCAGCTCACCGCAACCTCTGCCTTGCGGGTTCAAGCGATTCTCCTGCCTCAGCCTCCCAAGTAGCTGGCATTACAGGTGTGTGTCACCATGCTCAGATAACTTTTTTGTATTTTTAGTAAAGACAGGGTTTCACCATGTTGGCCAGGCTGGCCTCAAACTCCTGACCGCCTCGGCCTCCCAAAGTACTGGGATTATAGGCGTGAGCCACCACACCTGGCTGAGAATATGAATTTAAAATCTGTTCATAGGAGAATAATTTCCCAAACAATCATAACATTGGGGCATTATTTGTATCCTTACATTGAAAACAGATAATGTTTCTTACAACTGACTGGTTAATGAAAATCCAGAGAATGAACAATGAAATCTATGAATCATGTATGTTTTTGTTTATATTTTTACAGTGAAGATGATGATGTCTTGTAAATTTAACAAAGATAATATGTTTAAGTGTTGACAACAAACTCTGGTTGAGTTTGGAATCCTAATAGAAAACACTAATTGTAATCCTAATAGAAAACACTAACTATACAAAAAAAAAAAAAAAAAACTCATACATAATATTTAACCATTTTCAAAGAATTGTCCCATACTCTATTTGATTCTCATCAGTTAAGACAAGAACATATATAATCATTCCCATTTAACAGATCTTTTAAAAAGGCACAAAGAAGCTAAACACCATGTCTGACTAAAGATCTAACACTAAATCATAACACATTAAGAATTAGAGCCCTGGGCTCAATCTTAAGATTGTAACTGTTGAACTCTTGAGTATATAATTCAAATTGATTTATACACACACACTTGTTATTTCCTTCATGCATGAGCACCACTATCACATTATACGAGATTTTTATTCATTCATTTCTTCAGCAATTAATTCATTAATTCATTTATTAATTCATCTACCATGCCCCAGACACTATGGCAGGTCCTGAGAGGATGAAGGAATATGGAGCTATGCAATGAAGATAAATAGTAAGACACAGTCCTTATTATCAAGAGCTCATAGAAGTCCAATTAGAGCTTTATTTGGTGTTTTAAAAATTCCCTAATAAAGACATTAGGCAGTATTCTTTAAGTTTGACTAATTCACGTGTGTCTAATACATGTATCTGTATGTATGACCTCAGTACTATATTCTTGGCACGTTTATCTAAATAAAAACACTTCTCAGAGTATTCATGTTTGCTTTTAGGCAATCTGCCTTCTTTCAATTTATTACTGTGACCAAAGGCATTTAAAAGTTCACACCACTCATATTCCACTGAAGGAAGAATGTTGCTATTCAACATTTGAAGCTTCCCCTATACTATGATAACCAAAATGTCACAATGATGGAAAGGTCTCCTTCTATATGTGGACAGCGAAAGTAAATACAGTGATAAGTTGTCTTGGCTCTGACCTTTCACTCTGCTTTCCTCCCAACTCTTGTCATAAGAGTGAAATAGGGTATCAGTTTCTGTGAGTAGCAAACAATTACCCTTGGAAGAGAAACACATCACATTTTTAATTCTTCTCTAAACAGAAATAAAATCTATAGTTTTGGAGGAAGAGCCTTGAAGACAGTCTCTTTATTTTGAGGTTGCGTTTTCTGGTCTGTTCAAAAATTATGTTTTAGAATAGTTTTCTGTATGCTGTTCTAGAACAGAGGTTGGCAAATTACAGCCCATGGGCCAAATCCGGCCTTCCACCTGTTTTGGTAAATGAAGCGTTAGTAGAACACTCTCCCACCCATTCATTTCAGTCTAGTCTAGGGCTACTTTGAGCTACAATGGCCAAATGGAGTAGTTGTAACAGAAACCATATGACCCACAAAGCCTGAAATATTTACTATCTGACTCTTTACAGAGAAAAGTTTGCTGATTCCTGTTCCAGAATATAGTCTATAATAAAAAAAGGAAAAGGAAAACACGAAAGTGGCTGGATGGAAAGTGACACCTGCTAGTGGCAGAGACAGCTCAACTAGTCAACAAAGGACGTTTAATTTTAATCTCCTAACTCTTGGTTTACTCTGACTCTCAAAACCAAAAATGTGCAGCCTTGTGTAGCCAATATTACAGCGATATACACAAACTAGCTGATTAAAAAAATGACACAAAATTGAGACCAAAACTCTGCAAATTTATGTGCTTTGAGAAATTTCAAGGCATTTACTTAGATCAGGGTGATGATGTATAACATGGAGAATTTTTTGCACCTGTCTAAAAAATATAACTGAAAAAGTCAAAACAAATCATAGTGTGGATACTAAAGTGCTTGTAAAAAAAATTTTCACTTGGCTATAGCAGTGATTTTTAAAAAAAATCTCTGTAAAAGGGAGGGGGGAAGTAAATGGTATGCATAAATTAGATTATTTAAGACCAGATACAAGCATGGCATGTAAAATGCACACAGCCTTTTATACAAATATATGTAGTTAGGAATACACTCAGGAGATGAAAAGCATTCACTTTAAGTTAATATCACTTCAATTTCAGGTAATAAATGGATCGCAATGACCTCAATTAGTGCTCAGTTAAATTCTAGAAGCAAAGGGGAAGGCTTGAGTATAAATAAAGACAATGGTGTCACATGCTTTGTGAATCCATCTTCCAAGACACACAGAAGCAGAAGGCACTTTCAGCTGCATCTGAGGCTCTCAAAGATTCTTTCTAGTACATTTACCTCTTCCAAGCCCTCCCCACCCCCACTGTGTACATTCACCACTCACACATACACACACCAATATCCATTACTAAAGGGCCTAATCTCAGCCATCAGCAGAGTGCCTTTATGGGGCCATTAAACCATTTCTCTTGTTTACAGTGCCTGAAGAAAGATGTGAATTATGTCTGTGACAAAACAAGCGATAACATTTCTAAACTGCTATCAAAATGCAAACTGAAACACATTTAAGAACAGGGACCCTGATTCGAGTTTTCATGATTTTCTGTTATTTGCAGCATCTGGAAATACATTCACCTATAATATTTCCGAGACAGGAATTTAGACCATAGCACAGCAAGGTGATATGTATTTTTTTCCTAAATAATATTCTTTAAGGAGAGCAGCCATTAAAAAAAAAATGCCACCAAGTTTTAAAGGAGTATTGTCAGTCTGCAGAGATCAGATACCCAGTTTGCCCCTGGTAGTTATTTTGGCAACACAGGGGAAAAGTAATGTGAACTTTCATCCCTTTTTAGGAAAATCAGGGTTTTTAAATTGAAGCAGACATTAGATATGATTAAGTTTTCAGGATTGAGCCAGTGTTTGTTTTAGCTTCGGAGACCTTTGTACTAAAGGAATCACAATTGGGAGCCCAATGTGCAAAACAGGTAGAGTGGAGCTACCTTTATGAGGGAAGGCAAGCAGTCATCAATATGCCCCCACCTTGCTTCCTGAAGTAGATCCTTAGCACATGCAAGGATCTTCCTGGGCCGTTCAAAAATCAGTGCCAAGTCTCAGAACTCATTTCACAGAACGGAGCATCAAACTTTTGTGAGTGTGTGTGTGTGTGTGTGTGTGTGTGTGAGAGAGAGAGAGAGATCCCAAACTCCTACCAGTAAAAGTAACTTCACACTCTCTTGCAGGGATCCCTGAGTAGTCTTGACAGGGTATACCTAAATGAAGGAGATACAGTTTGAAAAAGCCCCGGAAGTGATCAGGTGTCTACAGACTTGGAAACTAGTGCTGAGGACAGACTGGCGGCCTTCGGATGAATGCTGCAGACTCATAAGGCAGCTGTTTCTCAAAAGCAGACTTAAAAATTCAACTATCTCTACACTGGGGAATACCATAACATCTTAATAGAAGAGAATGGGTAAGTATTCCGGATTGGGGTCCATCTTTCATCTTTTCAAAAAGTAGTGGGGATACCAAGATGTGGCCAACTCTCACTTTCAGAAGGTCACTTTCCCCAGCCCTGACGATCTAAATCAGTGGTTGCCAACATTTCTTTGTTTTAGAGTGGTTGCAAATAACTTCAATTAACTGTGATCATTTAAAAATCAGCTTCAAAATCTTATGGTTTAAAAATCCAAACTGCTGGCTTCTCTAGGAACACACATACACACACACACACACACAATATTGAGCAATACTGGGTCCAATTTCCTGCTTTAAAAACAGGTCAGGAGTTGGCTGAACCACTCTCAGCTGCCCCTTTGGCCAGGACCTATGCTTTCCTATATGCCACAGTCCCCACAGTCCCCACAGTCCCCACAGTCCCCACCACTCCATTCCCCATACTACTTGGGCTAAGTTCACTTCACTCACTTATCAGCCTGCCTACCCCCTATTTAACACATAGATAAGAAATCATCATGTTTACAAGTAAATGTGCATGTGCATGTTATCTCTCTCACACACACATACACATCATCTCTAATTAGCAAAAATAAATATTATAAAACTTATGTTACACTCATGAGTTAAATATTCAAGTACCTACTCACGGGCAATAAGACATAGAGGCAAAGCTAGCAGGCACTTAAATCTGCCTAGTTCCAAATCTTGCCACTGCCACTTATTAACTATAAGACTGGGCAATCCACTTAACCTCTCTGTACTTCAGTTTTCTCATCTATAAAATGGGATAATAACAGCACCTGCCTCATAGAGTTTCTGATAGGACTAAGGGAGCCACTACGTATAAAGTGTATATTGAGTCCTTAATGATGTTAGTTGTTGGTGTTATTATTCAAACCCAGAATTATCAAGTGTTACAGCCAAAAGAGAACATGTAGATGACCCAGCCACATAAAAGCTGACTGGTTACGAACATGGAGACTAAATCTTGGCTTTGCTACTTACTTACTAACTGAAGGACTTCTGGTGAGCTAGGTAACCTTTGTGTTACTCAGTTTCCCCTTTTGTAATATCAAATATTGTAATACCAAAATCATTATAATTTCAAATATTGTAATGTCACAAATCCCACAGAACTTCCTCATGGGATCTGTGTAAGAATTTAATGAGGTAACACATATGAGAACTTAATAGTACCTGACATGTGGCAAGTACACAGTAAATGTTTGTTACTACTAGTATTAGTCCAACCACTTCCTTATACAGAAGACAAACAGACTCAAGGATGTATACTGACTTGTAGAAACAGAGCTTCAAGCCATCAGATGTTACTTTACTACTTTTTCTATTTAATCTTGTTTCCAATTTCTCTATCAGTCAACTACACACTAAGAGCAAAATAAATAAATAAATAAATAAATAAATAAATAAACATGGAAAAAGTCAATTAGGACAAGGTATCCTGACAGAAGGAAAAAGCAAAAGGTGTGGCCTGGTAGAAAGAACACTGGATTAGGAGTCGAGTAATCTCTACCCAGTTCCTACCCCAGCTAGCTGCATAATCATGGACTAACTGTGCAACCTCCCTGGGCTTCTATTCCTAATCTGCAAACTGAAGCCATTAGGCCAAGTCATTTTTTTATAGCTCTAAAATGTAATGCGTGTGTGTAAGTGCCTGCTTACTTACTGATGTACGAGAGAAGAGGAAAATGGCAAAAGTCTGATACAAGAATTCCAAGGGCATAACATTCTAAAGCCATTTACTAATAAGGGCACAGAGCTCTACAAGCCTCAATAATAACTGAGGGCATTTGCTGCATTTTAGCAAAGGGTGGCAACCAACGTTCATAATGGCAACCCTTAATCACCACAAAAAAGCAAAATTGGGTATAAGTACTATATTTAAGAAGGGAGGGAGGGTACATAATGCACGTTAGAAAGAGGTACATGCAATACGGTTATTTTAAAACACTTGATGATTTAAAATTTGACTACAGGGACCTCCCACTTTTCAGTAGGAAATGTGGGAAAGTAAGATGTTATTATATTAATAAAGAAAAGGCAGAATTCGAAGACAAAGTTAGATTCCTAATTTTAAAAGGATCACAAGCATCATTAATTGCAAAATAAAGAGACCAAATGCAGAATATGTTGATTCATTCCTCTAAATTTTAAAGCCCAAACTTAATATAATGGTACTTCAGCAGTAGTGGTACTAAATGATCCTCATCTTCACAGTCTAATTGCCAGGAGAAAGTGCCCTGGGAGGAAACTGGTTCTTCCATCTGGAAAAAGGATAAGAACAGGGAAAGGAAGGCCTAATGTATGAACAATCCAAATCTAATCAGTTTTTCATTTTGCATTGGCTTCAAATCAGATCTTCCTACCCCTACTGGTCCAGTAGATGGAAAGCAGCACGACACTATTTTTTTGGAAACAAATTCTGTACAGGGAGCCCAAACATACAGTACTTCATATCCAACTGGCAGGAATAAAACCTGAACAAGCTGCAGCTATTTGAGAAACAGATCTAATAAATTGAAATGAAGTGCCTGAATCAAGATACCCATCCAAATCCACACCTCTCAAAATTTGCTATACTTAATAAATTACCTAATTATGACCTTTATGAATATTGAAAACACCTCTCCTACAGAAATTGTCCCACTTTGCTGTAATAGGGACACTCTTTAAGCCCTGCAAAGTTCCAAAAATAAAAATCTCTTCTCTGCCTAGTAATTCTGTAATTTTTTTCAAATAATGGACAATACCTATTTAGAAGAGACTGGGAAGTATTTGTTATTATTTGTAGCTGAGTAGGGGCTGGAAGATCCCAGCACTTCCGGGTGTTTCCCAGGCCAGGATGAAGTACTGAGGAATGCTACGGCAGATGGGCCTGCAGGATGTGCAGACACCAGAGGTGCTTTGTCCTGGCTACTGAGTGACTATGAAGACAGGTTCTTCCCATAAGAACATGTAAAAAAAAAAAAAAGATTAAAAAAAAGGTGGGCTTCCTTCTACCGTGCATCCCCCACACCTCCACCAGGATGCCAGAACAAATTCCACAGTGCTATCCTCTGTAGGCAATCTGTATAGATGTCTAACAATAGTTTAGAACAAAGTGGTAAATATATTCCTTGAAATCCAGTGCTACAAAAAAGAAAGCAGATCATAAACAACAGACGATAGTGGATGAAGATGTAGCATCTAAAGATAACCTATTCAGAAGTAAATGATAAATATGATCTTTAATTTTCCTTTTTTATTAAATCACAAACACAGGAGCTCCACCTTAAGATTTTACGTTAGTTTTTTTATCAATGCACCATAGTAACATACAAAACAAAATTAATATTGCATTGCCATAGAAGACTACCAAATACTAATATGCCTGTCATCACTTTGAAATAATAATTACTAAAAAGGCATTTCTAAGATTTGTAAGTATTACTCACTAAGAACAAGTAGTCAAATAAATATATTAACACGAAATAAAAAAAAATCATTTTCTCCAGCAGTATTTTAAAGGCAATAAAATAAGTAATCAGTGATGCAGATACTTGCTTAAATGAATTTATTACTGTGGTCTTCAGAACCAGAGCAGTATAATTCTAAATTTAGAATTCATCTCACATGGATTAGCATGATCTAAACAATTCTTCAAATAAGCCCAGAGGTAAGAGCAATGGTACATGGCTTACAAAGTGGAGAAGGCCAACAACAAGACAACTAAAACTCCACATCTATACACCACACTCATGAATCTAGGGAAATACTATTATTGTTCCATTCTTCAAATGTGCATTACCTGTTTAATATTTAGCTCCTGGAAAGGATCTTTCAATCTCAGTTTGGTGATCCTATATTGCTTGAAAAATTTTATTCTCTTTTGAGTTATCGAATCCTCACTTTTGATATATCATTTCACATACTTTTCTTCCAGTCTGTATGTAAAAAGGGTCTGTAGTTTGAATGGTCTTAAATTGACTATTTTAGCACCAAAATGACATGCTGGATAAGTAGGAAACAACCCTCAATGGTTGAAGTACACCTGCAGCATTCTTATGTCACCCTACTGAAGACATGATTGAGATCAATTCAGACATCACTAGTCACTTGGCTCCTTGTTCAAAACAACCCCATTGGTAGACAATCAAAGCTGAAAATATGTTCTGAATACCAGAGCTAGGAAAGTTTGCCCAAAAAAAGAAAGCCAGCTGGCTAGGGCCAAAAAAAGTACCTTTCAGTAAATGCCAATAAAACTTTACAGGCTGCCAAAATAACAAAGATAGAGTAATTACAAAGGAAACTTCACAATTTTCCTGACAATAAACACCTTCTTAAAACGAAATTTTCTGTCACCTGGTCTCAATTGTTACAGCTGTTAATACTGGCTGGGGTAAATCTTGCAAAAACATTTTATTTGAACCAACTACTAATTTGGCACAACATTTTTATAATTTTTACCCCAAAATAAATTTGAAAAATGTTCTTTAAAAATCCCTTCTGATATTTAATTCAATGTATATTGAAGGAGTTTCCATGAGGAACTGCCACTCTTACAGAAAAGCTTCTACCCAAAGTATTTCACCCAACTTGAAAATTTTTCATTTAACTGTATAAGATTAAGAATTCCCCCTCAAAAAAAAGGGAGATGTATGACATACAAAAGTAAAGACTGTGATTGGGCAGGACCACTTTTTTTTAAAGCAGTCAAGTCCTTTTTTAATTTCTTAACAATAAAATAAATATTAACTTAAAAACATTTACAGCACAAGAGCTACATGAGAATAATGAACTCTAAGAGTCTCTGCTGACGCAAACCCAGCCATTGCCAATAAAACAAGAAGCAAACAAGCCAAACGCTGACAAGGAAAGCCAAGCAAGAAAGCCTTGGATAGACTTAACCGTGGCCATGAAATACACAGTGAGGAGACACTGTGTAAGACACCTATGTAAGAAACTAATTTGAATACCTCTTTAAATACTTTGCAAGTATTGTAGGAACTAAATGTATTGGATCAGTGAATGCACAGATCACATTTCCATACCTAGAGGATATACTCCCAAGAAAATTATTATTGGAATGAAGAATTTTTGAATTATATTAGCATATTCTGAGTAATTTCTGTGATTTCTTAACACACTCATTTTTTTCTACAAGAACACATCTCTAATTTTTCATCAGGATCCATTTGGGAGTTCTGAATCACAAATGAACCAAGCCAAATTACAGTATTTCATAAGGAGTTTAAGAGACTACTCTTGTCCACCTGCACAGTCTTTAAAATGAACAGTTACTGAGAAGTGCTGTAATCATAGATATGCAGCTTGTTAAATCTGATTTCAATACCAATACCCCGCATGTAGTTTATATTAAGTCATATTTATACAAAGTTACAATTACATTTGACTTAGTTGATATGATCTACTGATAAAGAAATATTACAATAGCTGAAAATATAAAATCAAGTATTATACAACTATTCATTAATTACATACACTTGTAACCTAAGAAATGTTCTTAATTTTCACCCTATTTATAATAATCCAGAAGGGCTTCTTAAATGTTCGTTAAATTCTTGTTACACTTTATAGAGTTGTTGATATAACCTCCCAGCTGCTAGTTCAAAGGATTTTTGTTTCTTTTTTATCGGCTCTAGAGTCTCCCTATTACACTATTCCAGGAGTGTACCCTTAAGGCTATATTACAGGAGAGAACTCCATATAATAAGATCATTTCCATCCTTCAGGAACCAAGCCTTGTCTGATGGGAACCAAGATAGTTCACCTGTTACTAAATTTGCCTCCATAGCAATAGTGTCATGGCAACATTCCAATGTATATTTTTTACTTTGACTTGCTAACTGCAAATAAGGGGAAATTAGATTACTACATTAAGCATAAAATGTAGCGCATAACTAGGTAGCGGTGGTGTACAGGTGTTATTGGAAATAGAAAATCTCAGCATGGAAGCAATAATACTTGAACATTACAAATCTTTTTACTTCTATCTTGGGCAGAGCATTTTGTAGTAACATCAAAATACATATCAAATCATACTAATCCTTGCACAATGCAAGTCTTTATGTTATACGTAATATACAGTATACGGAGGCACTACATAGGAAATAAACTCTGCATTTGATTTTATTGTCACATAAATTTCATTTAAGTAAATATCAGTTACTAATTTCTGTGGATTAATAAAATTTTTAAAAGACTCCAAGGAAAATTGCAAAATGTCAAAAAAATTAAGATGTGATTATTAAGGTGGATCTCTATTATTAAATTAGGAGGTATATCCAAATACTCAAGTGTTCTAATGTTTAACTGCCTTTTTTAAAAACATCAAACTATATTTACTGCTACGTAAACTTAACGCACCTATTTATTTATTTATTTATTTTATTTTTATTTTTATTTTTTTTGAGACGGAGTCTTGCTCTGTCGCCCAGGCTGGAGTGCAGTGGCGCGATCTCTGCTCACTGCAAGCTCCGCCTCCCAGGTTCACGCCATTCTCCTGCCTCAGCTTCCCCAGTAGCTGGGACTACAGGCGGCCGCCACCATGCCCGGCTAATTTTTTGTATTTTTTAGTAGAGACGGGGTTTCACCGTATTAGCCAGGATGGTCTCAATCTCCTGACCTCATGATTTGCCCACCTCGGCCTCCCAAAGTGCTGGGATTACAGGCTTGAGCCACTGCGCCCGGCCTAAGGCACCTATTTAAATGTAACCTTCTGAGATGCTTAGATGGTGGCATCAAGCCCATTTGAATGAACAGGTATTACAATGTTTGCTCTAGATCACAGATCAACTATAGGGATAATCATTTTTCTACAACTTGGTGATCAAAGAGGACGGTAAACAATGACAACAAACAGCATTTGTTGTCTACCAACACAATACAATGGTGGAAACTTGCATATGGAATGAATTTTTTAATATTTCTGTCTTATTTTATTTTCTGCATTATAATCTGGTTCTTTAGAACAATGAGCTCTGCCAAAGCGTCTGCTGTAACTCCAGGTGTAAAGTGCATCAAATACTGTAGCCAGCTGATATATTCAGCAGCTTATATTAGCACTTAAACACACAAAGAAGATTTATACAGCACTCCTTTGTAATTGATAGTTCCAAAAAACTAGAAAAGTATGAAGATGAAAGAGCGCTCTGCTCTCCTTCCAAGTGTGCAAATAGAAAAGATGAACTTTGGAGAAACACATGGATACCACCTGCAAAACAATCCTGTGATCACAACCATGATAGGCCTGGTTTGCATTCTCTTCCTCACCCCTTTGAAGTAAATAGAAGCTTTGTAAATTGAGGGTGTGCATAGGGATAAAAGTTAAGTCAGATAAAGCCTGATTCTCCTCTTACCATACAAGGCATACATAAATTCTTAGCCAGTGACTATTTCTTTGAATTACTACGTTTGATTTCACTGACATAAAATTTCTGGTATATATGCATTATTTAGCATGTATTTGTTTTAAATATGGTTAACTAGAAGTGTGCCTATATGCTAAAATCCATTTACAAAAATACATTATACCCTTTGCTTTTTTCTTTCCACTTTCTCCTCCCCAATAACACGACATTTTCATCCTCAGAAATTTCCAGGTTGGCCCATTTGTTGTTGTTCAGATAAACCTTGAATACATCTGACTTTTGCTAACCCACAAAATGACCTATCAAACTTCATTCCCATTACTATCCAGTGTGTATGTCTATATTCAAACACTGCTACCATTCTCTCTGATAGACACAGCAATTAATACCTGGTCTTGTCCCAACTTAATAGGCCCTGCCCTCATCACTGGGTAAATCATACAAATCTTGAGAAGCCCAGTTGATATGTGGTAAGCACAGATATATTAAAAATTAGGTGCCAAGGAAGATCATTTCATTTCTGTCACTACTTGGGTACTGTTTGTTACTTTGGGCAAACTGTTTTGCTCCCGACAATCTTAGTTTTGGCACACAGCTCTCTCTACGAGACAGTGCAGCATCATGGTTAAGACTATAAACTTTGGAGCCAGATCTACAACTTGGCTGCTGTGTGACACAGGACAATCCACCTAACTACTCTGTGCCTCGATTTTCTCACCAAAAGAAGGAGATAATAATAGTTTCTACTAAATATGGATGTTACGAAAATTGGCTGCATTAAGATATTTATAAAGTGTTTAGAAGAGGAACTAGCACATAGTGAGCATTACACAAGTATTAGCTATTATTATCAAACAAATACAGAGATATTGGGTGAATAATCTCTAGGTTCCTGTCATTTCTAGTATTTCATTGAGTAGATTTCTCATTCTATTGTAGGTCAGGCTTCATTTTCTTCATGAGGTCTTTCTCAAGTACTCCAATCTGTGTTGATCTTACTTTAAAAAAAAAAAAAAAAAAAAAAACTATAGAATTTAGTGTCTGTAAGGACTACTCATTTAATTTGTAGTCAGGTAGTATTTTTTAATTGTTAATACAATAATAGTAATAATATTAATAATTATGAATGCTCTATTTTATCCTCCTTACACATCTATAGTATCCTTACTCTTCAAAGCCCCTTTGAAAGATGAGGAAATGGAAGTACTAAGAGATTAATTGACATACCAAGGTTACCTGGCTATCAATAGGAACTGGTAGATGGGGCACTGAGCCTAACTAGTAGGACTCCAAAGCCTGCACTCTTAGGTGCTATTTTAACTTCCCACTCTACTGTACCTTAACTAGTCCCAGCATATGCTTCCCCTTCTTCCACACTTCACAGTATGCTTTTAGAAGGCAGGAATCATGTTTTTTTAAATATTTTTATGCATAAGAATTATATCCCATATAAATAGATACTTAAGTACCTATCTATCTTTATCCTGGCATTATAACTATGCAAGTAATTCATATAATGTCTAAAATGGAATGAGTCTCAAAATGATTGCTTAAAAATGGTTTGTTCTGGCCAGGCACAGTGGCTCACACCTGTAATCCCAGCACTTTGCAAGGCCGAGGCAGGTGGATCATTTGAGGTCAGGAGTTCAAGACCAGCCTGGCCTACATGGTGAAACCCCGTCTCTACTAAAAATACAGAAAGTAGCCAGAGTGGTGGCACATGCCTGTAATCCCACCTACTCGGGAGGCTGAGGCAGAAGAATGGCTGGAACCTGGGAGGCAGAGGTTGCAGTGAGCCAAGATAACACCACTGCCCTCCAGCCTGGGCAACAGAGTGAGACTCTGTCTCAAAAAAAAAAAAAAAGATTTATTCTCTGGAAACTTTTTTTTTTTTTAAATTGCGAGCCATACATAGATTATTTATCTTTCTTAAGTTAAATACTTAGAGTACTGCACATAGACAACCTACCACATAAAATAAAGAGGAGGCTCTTTCACAGATCTGTAATGTATTTGCTGCTACATCTAAAGTATTTCTTCTTTTTGAGTTGTTAGTGGAGGACAATGGAAAGGAAGATGGTGTTCACCTCTTAGAGAAAAATCTATAATGAATAATTACATCTGTCTAGGGGAGATATGCTACCAGTATGTGGCAGCAGTAATGACATCACAAACCAACTCTTTCATGGCTAAATTAATCAAATGCAATCATCTTAAATTCTTTTAACTAGATTATCAACATTGCTATTCTGAATCTTCATTACTGTTACTGTAGCTTATAAAGTCCTCTGCCCTCAAAACAGTACATAAATTAAGTACATATTGATACTGCCTGACTTCTACAGAGTTACTGAGTTATTCAATACTCATCTATGTGCCAAATTCTTCAGACAAGATACCTCATTTAATCATTACATTCACCCATTTATTTTCCCCTTTTACTTACAAAGCTTAAAGAAGTTAATTAGTTCAAAATCACAAAAATGGCAAATTATAAAACTTAGATTTAAACCTAGATTTAAACCTACTCCAATCTATAAATCTATAAAATTTATAAATCTATAAATTTATAAATCTATAAAATTTATAAATTTATAAAATCTATAAAATTTATAAATTCATAAAATTTATAAATCTATAAAACTTAGATTTAAACCTACTCCAAAGCTCACATGTTGCCATGTGAGCTTATAGCTACTTTAAGATTTTACCACAGTGCCAAATTCTCTGATGCTAGTAATTCTTTTTGGAGAGAGAAAAACTAGAACCTATTTTTCTTATATTTAGCATGCAGAATCCAATTGATGAAACTCAAATTCTAATTTGTTTTGTTGTTGTTATTGATTTTCCTTGGGAGCTGAAAATATAAGAATCTGTTATCATATGCTGGGAGTGGTGGCTAATGCCTACAATGCCAACACTTTGTGAGGAAGGATCACTTGGTTCCACAAGTTCAAGACCGCTGGGCAACACAGCAATACCTCCTTTCTACAAATAATAATAATAATTAAAAAATAGCTGGGCATGGTAGCGCACACTGGTAGTCCCAGCTACTCAAGAGGCTGAGCTGGGAGGATCGCTTGAGCGTGGGTGGTTGAGGCTGCAGTGAGCCATGATTGCCCTACTGCACTCCAGCCTGGAAAACAGAGCAAGACCTCATCTCAAAAAAAAAAAAAAAAAGAAAAAGAAAAAGGATCTGTTACTATATAAGAATGATTGCACTAATATTTGTGAAATACTTTGGGTCAAACACATCTGGTCCTGTAGAAGCCCAGCCATAGCCTAATAATTGATTGATTGGAAAAGTAGCTATTTTATAAGGTGATCTTTGGTCATTCACAATTTAAGCAGCCCATTAATTTTAAATGGGCTTCAAGAGGACCATTTTAAAGCTGAATATCACTTCATTGCAAATAGTGTTACAGCAAGGGTCCTGTGGATTCATTTTTATTATTTAAATAGCAATGATCATAAAATTAGCACCCTTCTAATGTAGTTCTCATCTTGATTATTGCTATTTAACTAGTGAAATTTTTTCTTCAGGCTGAGTGAACACTATAATTATTACTGCTTTACATTGTAAAGGTTGCATCTTAATTGAAAAATCAACACTTTTTTTTCCTTTTCAATGAATACATCAACTTTGAAAAAAAAAAAAAAACATTGAGGATAGAAGCAATTTTGTTAGACCCACAAATTAGGGTGTCCTTGATTGACTAGAATTCATAACCCATAATCTTACACATAAGATGCTAACTGATCCTATAGTAGGGTCTGTATTACAAGTATCAGAACGTTTCCAGTGCAACACTTTTTGTTTTTGAATTCCTATGGTCAAAGTAGATTTGAACAAACAACACTTCTGAGTTTCTTCTGACAATATCATTACAGATATGCACTGAACTACTTAGTGTGATCAACAGCAAAAGGTCAAGTTGTTACAACTATTTACAGTATGTGTAGATATAGTAGATAAAGTCCACATGTTGGTAGGTGTAGACATTATTTATGAGTATGCAGAAAAACACTAAAAGGTAAGTTGATCAGAAATGAATGCACGTGTGATATATTATGAATGTTATGTTTTGTGTATTTCATATATCTATAGATTTTTGTATATACAGAATAAAAGCTTATATAGTATGTTCCATGTGCCAAATATATTACTTAGATATTTCACATAAACATATACAATGTTACACACATGTGTGTGTGCGTGTGTGTGTGTTTGTGTGTGTATATATATATATATGTATATATATATATATACTCATTTAGTCACCCTAGGGAAGATAATATTTATCTCATTTTTATGCAAGAGGGAACTGAGGCACAATAATCTTAAGTTGCTTGTACAAGGTCACACACCTAGTAAATAGAGATTTGAACTCAAGAGTCCTAGGTCCAATGTCCTACTCTTATACAGTACAATGTACTCAGTCCCATAGATAAATCTCATCACGTTTATATAATATGGCTTTAGTGTCTTCAACATCAACACTATCAGTAGCATGAAATAATATAAAAAAGTAGTATCAGACAAAATGCAGAATGTGATATTCAATTAATTTCAGCACATTAGCAAATGTTCCTGGCCTAATTATGTGTTGCCAAACAGAGTCCAAATCAAAATTTTAAAATTGTCTTTTGAGAGCATCATTATTTTGTTAAGCAAACATTCAGGATTCCTGAAGCTGAAGACCTATGTATACATAGAACTTAACCACATTTCTACAATCCAAAGCACAAGCATAAAGATTTTCATAGACAAACAGGGAACTTCAGGGATTGTCTACTCCACCCTTGCTTTCCATATATGTATTAGTTTGTGCATTATGTTATAAATTAGAATAATTCCATGAAGAATAAAAATCATTTTTGATAAATTTTCCATTTTTCTTTTATTGTATTACACAAGCATACAAATATATGTATGTATACACGGATGTGGCAAAAACACTTATTTTACGTCTTTAATTCACTTGTATAGTCATGGCAAATCAATGAATAACAACTTTGTACATTTTACTGGAATGCATACACGGGAAAATGTTACAAGGTGAGTTTTGGTTCTGCCATTCAACACCTATGAATGTAGTTCCTTATATAGGAACCACACTAAACCTGTATGAGCTTTGTCTACTCTGTCTATATCCCAAGGACATTGTGAGAATCAAATGAGATACAGGATGTGAAAATGGCCTATGAAATCTAAAATGCTGAACAAACATAAATGATTAGTATTATTGCTAGTATTGTATTCATCTTTCAGTTCACAGCACCTAGCACAAGCCTGGCACTATGAATATTTGTGAACATAACTTATTTTTCATTATGAAAAAAGCTATGGTAAGAATTTAACCAACCGGACAAGCTGCGTGTTACCAAAATAAAGATGCCAAATCTAAAGAGTCTAAAACTGCTATTCCCTTAACTATTATAAATAATATGAAAATAAGAGCATATTTTCCAATTTTGTAATCACAAAATTCATGTGTGTTTTACTATATTCACAACTATTGAAATTTTGCATTAAGGTTTTTGAAAACATTTTAATACCAATCTTGGCAAAAAAAAAAAAAAAATGGAATGCACACACACACCTATACGTATATATAGAGAGAGAAGTTTACTGATGACTTCTCATTTTCTTAGAATTTAACAAAAATTCTAAGAAAAGAATGTTATATTTTACATAAAATTCAGATGTTTGTATATATTAGCCTGCTTATATGCACATCACGCACACATAAATTCATATGACCATCTCTACATAAGACCTATAAATAAGAGGATAGGTCTATATATTCCATAAGCACATTATCCGAACTTCAGAAATTGCTGTGTAAAAGCCAAAAGCCTAAATTTCCACTTTGATCAATGGGACAGCTTTATCACAGAATGGGATGACTGACGTTTATTGATTAGCTGATAACTTTCTAATGCGAAAGCCTTTAATCTGCAATAAAACTATGAATGAAAATAGAGCTTTCACAAAGGAAAACAGGGACTGATTTTCCTGAAAGAATACAAGAACATGGAGATTTCAGATGGCAAAAACATCCAGAGAAACATAGCAATGACATCCAGCTATTTGGCTTTCCCTGCAGACCCGTGAGTTGAGACAACTGCATCACCTGACATTCTGGCCCCAGTGCCAAGGACTAGGGAATCAAATCAAATCAACATAATAAGGCTGTTGTGTTCATGAGGATGGAGAAAAACAACCCCAAACAGCAGTAAAAGTTCACTTCACAGCAGGACCAACATTTCAAAGGAAAAGCTAACACTACTGAGAGGTTTGCTTCAATACTACCCATACATCTTGATAGGGATGAGCCATTTTTAACCATGTTGGGTGGCCTTAATAGTATTTGACAGAACTTTTGCTGGTAACTCTGCAGGTGGAAATAATTCTAAGAAAAACATCTTACGGTTTAGGACTAAATTCAGTGTTGAAAAGTTCTGGGGGATAAATGGAGAAAGGGGGGCATATATTTCTAATCAAAATTTATCCAGAATTTTGTATTGGTTTATAGATCATGATCATACTTAATGTGAAAAATCGACATAATATGAAGCTAAGAATTATGCATAGATACATTAACATTGATAAAGGAGACAAAACCTGGCATAAAAATATTGAATTGAATTCATTCCTTCATCCAACAAATATACATTTGTGCTAGTGATGTAGCAGAATTTAAAAATACCCTTTTGAATAACAAAATGGGTGAGAAAAGTATCTTATTCCAGTGTCACAAATAGTGAATCTGATAAAGAAAAAAATCACTAATGAGTGAAAGTATCCAGGTTCATATTTTTTCTTATTTGCTATTTTCCCAAGACACAGCTAAGGGTGTACAATCTTTCTTTTAAAATCATAAAGAGCCTGATAATCCTTTTGGATTTCAGTTTTTCATCTTTAAATTAAAGGTGTTGATACCATTAATCTTTATCGTCTCAAGCTGCAGCTTTGAAATTTCTATGAATATTTACTACTATAATGAGAATTCCATGAACACTAGTGATACTCCTATGACTACTACTAAAACCACCGCCACTGCTGCTGCTACTACCACTGCCTCCATTCCCATCGGCTGTTCTCCTCCAGTGAGAAAAACACGCCATGTCTGAAACATTCTGGGGCCAAAACCTGTGCATAAACAACACATAAATACAGTGTTATCATAAACATCCCTCGATTTCTGGTAAATAAGAGAAAATCTTTGAGACAGAGAAGCGCACACACTGCAGCCTAGACAAGGACTGGAATAGTTCCCGAACACCATGTCCTCCCATCTATTTTTCTCACAGCTATTCGCTCAGATGAGTTCACAGAACACCTTTCTTGAGACAAACCTCTATTGGAAGATGCTCTTGGTCTCTCTTCATCTATCATACCTTGATGAGAATAATTTTCAAAAACTATTAGTGAAACACATTCTTTGTTAGCCATGCAGATTTTTTTTTTTTTCAGAATAGAAACAGTTTTGAAGCTTGTACGTGTAGTCTGAGTATTGGCTATCAGGGAGGGAAGATCTGCACAGACTAACCAACCACGAGTTGGGATTCTCAGCTGTGTAATTTCAGTCATCACATGCCTTAGTTATTTGATTATTTTATGCCCTGGGTTTCTCTTCATGTAAAACAGGAACAATATCAAGTTATTTCAGAGTATTTGTCCTAATAGAGATTATTGAGAAATGTGTGGTGAGATAGGAGTATTTAATAATATTTATTAGAGTGCCCTAATCTGATAACTGAGATTTAGCTCTAATGTTACATAAATGCAAACAGCTTTCCATTAGCCCTCAAAGAAAAATAAAACAGAGGGAAATAAAAGCAGATATTGGCATTCGTTTTCAAACAATTCAAGCCACCTGTGCATGAATACGTTTTTTAAAAAATAAGATTCTAAATACCCAAGAAACTATTCATTCAATTCAGTATTCAATGAATAACTCAAACATGTGAATCATACACATAAACAGGGCATGAACCATCCCCTACAAGCCAATGAAAATAGGATTAAAATTAGGATCTATGTAAAGTATGTATTGGCACATAGAATTTGTTAATTCTAAGATAATCAAGGGAAAAATAACATCTGATCTGAATCTTAAAGGGCAAATATGATCTCAATGAATAGGACAATACTCTGTAAGTAGTAATAACTAACAGTAGAGTACATCATTTTTTAAAAGTCCAAAGATATTCTTGTTAGTCCCCTATAACATGAATTTTAGCATAGGTCAACAAGGTGTTAACACAGACACTGAGAGCCATCATCCACTAGGGAATCCAGTGGCCTTGCCTTTGGACAGAGTACATTTTGTTAAAATAAGTGTAAAATTAAGTCTGGGTGTGGTGGCTCACACCTGTAATCCCAGCACAGTAGGGGGCCAAGGCGGGAGGATTGCTTGGTCTAGGAGTTCAAGATCAGCATGGGCAACATGGCAAAACCCCATCTCTACAAAAAAATACAAAAATTAGCTGGGGATGGTGGTGCATGCTTAGGGTCTCAGGCTGAGATGGGAGAGTCATTTGAGCCCAGGAAATCGAGGTCACTTGAGCCCAGGAGATTGAGGCTGCAGTGAGCTGAGATCATGCCTCTGCACTCCAGACTGGGCGACAGAGTGAGACCCTGTCTCAAAAACAGAAACAAAAACAAACAAACAAAAAAACCTAAAATTACATGAAACCTAAGCACATTTTCTTCAATATGTAATAGATCAGAGTCTGAATACACAGTGATTATGCATAGATTTCACATCACTCATATAATTTCACATTACTCAATATGTGATAAATACAACTTCATTTATCAATTATATGCAGTAAGAACATAAGCTCCATGATAGCAGATATTTTTCTGACTTTTTTCACCACTGTATCGCCAGTGACTGAGACAAAGCCTGGCATATAATAGGGACTCAAAACACATTTGTTGAATGAGTAAACATCTAGAGTCTTATCAAAATATGTAACACCTGTACAGACTACAACTGTGTAGCATATGTACCCAATAAATAAATTAATTAAACTAAAATATCATAGGTAAAATAAGAATTGTTGCACTGTTAAGATTTATTATTCATATTTAAAAATCATAAAAATAACGGTAATGGATACGGATCTCATTTGCAAAATATAATCATTCCAATTTTGCAAACAGAAATGTCAATACAAGATTCTGCTACAATAAAAGATAATTAAAGGGTCCATCACAATTCAAACCTCTACAACAGGACCTAAAAACTAGTCAAAACAGGACAATATAGGCAATAACTTGGAGTAACTATGAAACAAATCTCTGAATAGTTTAATAATGTCACACCTACAGCAAAACAAACCAAAAAAACTTCTTTGCTAAACTCTAGATTTACAAAAGATTCAAAAGGTTACATACAAAACCATTGCACAAAGGTACTTTTCTGATCTTAAAGCTTAATCAGACATTGTATAAACAGTATTTTCAATCTAGCCATTCCTGATATATTGCCAATAATGGAGTTCTAGAGTTAATATTACCCTTAGCTACTGTCAAATGCAAATAGTGCTTTAGATTTAAAAAAAAATAGCATCTAACCAAAATTTTTACCTAGTAAGACACAGCACCAACTCTCATTAGGAAAAAGTTCAATAACAGACAGAAGCAAATATGCATTGTGCATCTTAAATAGACGTTTATCATGATTTAAAAAAAAGAGGAAAAATGATACCAATAAAAACCCATAACAAACACTAAACATACAATTACGATATGAAGGTCCACATGTACTAGTTTAGCTCAGGTTATTTCTTCTTTATATCTTATTTCATGAAACTTACATATTCTATGAGGTGGTAGCCCCCAAATATATTTATTTTCATGACTGCTTTTATTTTAGTTTCAAATACTAATAATTGTTGTGTTTACTTTTTTACATATCAGAATATATAGATGTATGTGTATTTATTAAAAATATGGGGACAAAAAGTATAATATTTGGTTCTGCAAATAATTTTCCACTGACATCCTTTACCTAGATTTTTTCAATAAATATTGTTTGGCTTATATTCCTATCAAGTCCATTCATTGTATAACAAAATAATTATTTAATATGAGGTCAAGTTCAACCAAAGAAGGTATAGATCACTTTCTTCAAAATAACTTGTGACTAATTATAGGAAGGGTAAGTAAAAAATATTTGCTGACATAACTTCCTTTGAGCACATTTCAAAAGTCAATTTCTACAATATATTGTTATATTAAGGACAAAATTAAAGAAGAAAAATAGGAAAGAAAAAGCTAAAGACTTGGGTTAATATGTATATTTTTAGCTTTCAGCTTTGGAAGAGCAATCACCAGTTTTGTGGAGTTTTGAATTTTAGTTTTTGGTTTTCATCTGGGCAGTAAGTCTGCCCTATCTACCTTAACAAGAATAAACTGGTAAAACCAAAAATAGTGAAAAGTATCTACTAGAGCATACTTTACTAAAATCAAGACTAATGTAATTTTCTCACTGTAAGTATACAGAATGTAAGTATTGGCTGCACCTGTCCATTACTTATATTCCGTATACTTACAGTGAGAAAATTATAAGTATACCAATAAAGGAAAGTACACCTACTTCCTATAAAGGAAAGTGGTCCTTCATAGCAAATTCTACATACATTATTCCACCATGAATTACGTTTTTTTCTAAAACCCACTTTTCAATTCAAGCATGCATTCACCATATTTAGATAGTATCCTTTCTCTTTTCCTTCTGGCACAAAATCATAAAAATCATAATGTGGCTCTGGGCCTGAAAGATTTGTTTCCCTGTCAACTTACAGATAAGTAAATAAAGGTTAAGAGACATACCCAAGGTCTATGATTTAGATTTTATTTCTTTTACTGGACTTGATGGATTCCTGGGAGGGTATCTAAAATAAAAATTCTTGCAAGAGAGCCTACTTGCAAGATGGAGAGTACTTTTCATTGGATTTTCATTTTGATTTAAAAAATGTATTCCTTGTAAAACAATCAAGCACCAAACTAAAATTTTTGCTTTACTGGAAAGGGGGCTGCTGGGCTTTAATTGTGACAGACATAGAACGCATCTGCACCAATGGAAGAGTAGAACATCTAATGACAAGAATTCCTACTAGACACACCTAGAACAGGGTGGGTCATCAATGCCTTGGCTCTCTCTAATCAGCATTGGGAAGTTCCTTCTAAACTAGAATTGGTTCCAGTATAACAGAAATCTACAATCAGCAATGACTTTCTCACAGCTAAAATAGAGAATAATCTTTGGAAGTGGAAAATATATATAATTCTAGCAAAGATGATAAATAAGAATATATTTAAAATATTATTTTTATATAGCCTTCATTTTTTGATTCCCTAGTATATTTTAAAAATAAGATGACAATATATTACTTAAATAATATTTTCCAGAAACTGATTGCCTCTATCACATAACAAATTGTATATGGGTATGAATGGCAAGGTTCATCTTACAACTTAATTGCAAAAGACTGATACTGCTGTCTTTATTTTACAATTAAGTACATGAGAAAATATCTAACCTTGTATTCCACGAAAGGCCTGCATCAGAATCACCTAACAGCTCCTTAGAGATACAGAAGCCTAGTTCTAGGCCTCTAATGTCAAGCTCTCACAGGACAGGAAACAGGAAGCTGCATTTGCACAAGCTTCCCAAATGATTTTTATTCATGCCCAGGTCTGAATAAGATCAATGGACTGAAGTAGAATCAGACAGCTGATTACTGGCATTAAAGTAATTAAAACCTATCCAAAATGTTTTTCTATCTTTGTAGGACAACAGGTAAAATCTAAAACTGATAAAACAAGAAGTTGCAGTACAAGCATATTATTTAGTATGTAGGACAACTAAAAGGCAGTTGCTTCTAGAGAGGACAGTGAGTTGTGGGTTGCAGGAATAGGGAATAATTTTATTTGCACTTTTTCCTACTCTGTAAATACACTGCTTTGACAAAATATTTAAACTGGGCCAGGCGCAGTGGCTCACGCCTGTAATCCCAGCACTTTGGGAGGCCGAGGCAGGAGAATCACGAGGTCAGGAGATGGAGACCATCCTGGCTAATACAGTGAAACCCCGTCTCTACTAAAAATACAAAAAAAAATTAGCCAGGCATGGTGGCGGGCGCCTGTGGTCCCAGCTAGTCGGGAGGCTGAGGCAGAAGAATGGCGTGAATCTGGGAGGCAGATCTTGCAGTGAGCCGAGGTCACGCCACTCCATTCCAGCCTGGGCGACAGAGCGAGACTCCGTCTCAAAACAAACAAACAAACAAACAAAAAAACACAAAGCAACAACTACAAAATGCATACCCAAAAGAAACTCAGAACCATCAAGAGGTAGCTATCGTATAGCTCTCAGGAATACTAACTTGGGCGAGAAGGTATGCAACTAGTCATGCTTGAAATGGATAGTTTGAGTCTATTTGGTAACATGTTTAAATATGCCTCAAAAAAAGTTTTAAATTTTTTTGAAACTGAAAACAAACCAAAAAACTCATGTTCTTAAATCCAAAAAATGCCATTTCTCTTTCAGTGTGTGCTCTCATTTTGGTAAAAGCAGTCAGAAAAACGAAAGAAGACTAAGGTTTTCCTGACCAATCATATCAAAAAAACTTAATCAGGCAAGAAAGTTTTCAAAATTAGTAATGAAAAAATCAACTTTATAAAGTACTCACTGTATGTGATGTAGTAAGGTAACTTAGTAAAGGTAACTTAGTAAAAAGGCAGGAAATTATGAAAACAAACCATAAATGGAATTTTTCTGATCCTGGACAAGTACGTGTTAACATAAACTATTCAGTCAGGCTCTACATAGACCTGACTGACTTCAGTTTTCTAAGGAGCAGATTTGTAACAGTAATCTAAGTACTTCTTTTTTCCACTTCATTGCAAAAAAAAAAAAAAAAAGTCAAATGCTATTCTTTATTTTCTTTATTTTATTTTATTTATTTATTTTTTGAGACAGAATCTTACTGTCACCCAGGCCAGAGCGCAATGGCATGATCTCGATCTCGGCTCACTGCAACCTCTACCTCCCAGGTTCAAGCAATTCTCCTGCCTCAGCCTCCTGAGTAGCTGGGACTACAGGCATGTGACACCATGCCCAGCTAATTTTGTAGTTTTAGTAGAGACGGGGTTTCGCCATGTTAGCCAGGCTAGTCTTGAACTCCTGACCTTAGGTGATCCGCCTGCCTCGGCCTCCCAAAGTGCTGGGACTACAGGCGTGAGCCACTGTGCCCGACCCAGATGCTATTCTTAAAACCAGAAATTCTTAAAGAAACAAAGTGTAGTTATGATTTTCATTTACTTAAAGTGTCATCCATGTAATAATAATAGTGGTTTTAAACAGCTGAGTCCCCACACAAGGGTTTGTTTGGATGATTTTTGTATGGTCCACTAGTATTGTATTACAGATATCTGATAAAGTATAGAAGTTTGCAAAAGATTTACTTTTGTAAATAGTGAAGAGTCAGGGTTATTATTATTTCTTTAATAACATTTTTTCCAACTGACTTGCATTCCAGTGTATTTTACTGAGTGTAAGATAAAGCAGTAGAGTTACAAGGATCTATCCTGTTGGGAATTTTGCATAACCCTGGGACTTATGCACACTCCTGGAAATGCTCTGGAAGAAAATAAAATGTAAATGTGAAAGTCATTATCATGTGAATCACTACAGAGAAAAGATTGAAATGAACTAATGTAACCAAATGGAAACAAACTAGTTATAAAAATAACACATAACTTTGTTACGAAGAACAAAATGAAAGGTGGTAGATTTTTAAAGATGAATGATATAACGGCCAGGCACGGTGGCTCACGCCTGTAATCCCAGCACTTTGGGAAGCTAAGGCGGGTGGATCACTTGAAGTCAGGAGTTTGAGACTAGCCTGGACAACAACAGTGAAACTCCGTCTCTACTAAAAATACAAAAATTATCCGGGCATGGTAGCGCATGCCTGTAATCCCAGCTACCTGGGAGGCTGAGGCAAGAGACACTTGAACCCGGGAGGCAGGAGTTGCAGTGAGCCAAGATCGTGCCACTGCACTCCAGCCTAGATGATACAGCGAGACTCTGTCTCAAAAAGAAAAAAAAAAAAAAAGATATAACTAAATTTAAAATATATGATTTGAGGCTGGGTATGATGGCTCATGCCTGCAATCCTAGCACTTCAGGAGGCCAACTTGAGCAGATCACTTAAGCCCAGGAGTTCAAGTCCAGCCTGGGCAAAATCCCATGTCTCTATAAAATACAAAAATTGGCCGGGCATGGTGGTGCGTGCCTGTAGTCCCAGCTACTTGGGAGGCTGAAGTAGGGTAGACTGCTGAACTAAGGAGGCAGAGTTTGCAGTGAGCCAAAATCATGCCACTGCACTCTAGCCAGGGCAACCAAGTGAGACCCTGTCTCAGAATAAAATAAGATTGAAAACATAACGTTATTGAAGTAATTAAATTTAAAGTAAACAATTTAGGAAAATTCTGTTTAAATACAAATGTATATCCACTTCAGAAACATAAGGTTCACCTATGTTTGAAATACTCCTTAATTTGTCCTTTTTGAGAAGATACACTTCTATTTCTTCTGGATTAAAGCACATCCTAACATAATTCTATTTTTTCCAACAGAGTGTCTGAGTTATGAAAAGATTTATTGCTAAGGAATAAACAATTTGTTAAAAGCATGTTATTGTTTCTCTCAGCCTTAATCGATTTCCTGGCATGCACTTGTAGGAACTTGTTTTCACTTGGTTTTTATTTTTATTTTCTGATAGATATAGGGTCTCATTATGTTGCCCAGGCTGGTCTCCAACTCCCAAGCTCAAGCAATTCTCCACTTCAACCTTCCAAAGTGCCGGGATTATAGGCATAAGCCACAATGCCCAGGCTCTGTTTTCACTTATTTTTAATGCCTATACTTGCTTCAAAGTTAGCATCCTTCAAAGGTTAGCAATCTACAGTATACCATCACTGGATTCCACATTTCCAATTAAAACATTTTGTAAACAGCAACAAACAATGCTTAGGGAAATTTTTAGAAAGTTCTCAAGTGTTACGATTTAATTTCATTTTCACAATTTTTGGATGCTCTGATCTCTATTATTCTACATGCATTTAAACATGTTACAGTCAAATGCATATTCTATAATCCAGTATTGAGCAAAATTTTGTTCTTCATTCTCTTAACCTTAATTTACCAAAGGACTAAAGCAGTAAAAGCTAAGGCAGAAGCACCTTATTTTATTGAGGCATGCAAGGAAACCTGATTACTCACATTTTAAAAAATATCCCCATAGAATTTACAGACAGGCCATACAGAGGGGATGGAGTTTCTTTCTCTTTCTAGAGATAGGATCCCTCTGTCCCCACTAAGCATACCCAGACGGACGAGAATCAAACATCTGTTTAAAGGCATTTTGGAGACCATCTAACCTCTCAATTCCAATATTTGATAAACTTCTGCATCCAGAAATCCTCTTTAGTATCTAATACAAATGCCCTATTCTTCTTTTTAAATCATTTCCCTCTTGTCCTTTCTTCGGTGAAGAATAAAATTAGCTGGTTATTATAATCTGAACAATAGTCCTTCATGTCTGTGAAAACCTGAAATAACATATTCCTCCACTTTTTTTCTAAATTAGGCTATTTCAGACTTATTTTTGCCTCTGTTTATAGGTTTTTTAAAATTATTATGTGTCTTATTTACATGTCCCAAAGCCATATTTGTTAAACTGTAAATATTCTCTAATTGAAGTAAAATAAACCTTCACAATTCTGAAAACATTTGGTTAAACTTTCATAGTTTCGGCAAGTTTTCCCAGAATGAGACTATACGTGCAGTTTTAAGGCATATCATATGTTTCTACCTTAAGAAAGGAATTAAGACTCTGAAGATGCTTAGGAGGAAATAAGCACTAAGAAGGTGATCATGAATACAATGATAATTTTACTTATTGTTCTTCTATAACATGTAAGCCATGCTGAATGTGACGTGCTTCTTGTACCCTCAAGAAGTTCACAATCTTATCAAAGACACAAATGTATCTAAAATACTATAATACAATAAATATAATATACAAGATGCTGTGGAGTCCAGCTAACTCTGTGGGGTCAGAGTGGCAAGAAAAGGCTGAGAAAGACTTCAGTAAGGTGAAATCTAAGCTGAGTCTGAAATAGGAGGTTCACCAGATTGTAAAGCAAAAATGAAAAGTTTTAAAGCAAAATGAACATATGCAAGGGCAAAGAGATTTACAACAACTCAATCTGCCCAGAGAACTGAAAAATTAGACGGGCTAAAGTACAGAGGAAAGGAAAAGACAGGGTACTGGAGTAGCAAGAGTTTAAACCAAAAGGATAGTCAAGGCCTGGGTTATAGAAGAATTTTCCGTACAGCTAAAGAAATAGGACTTTGTCCTGCAGACAGTTTAAGAAGAAAAGTAACAAGGCCAAATAGCTGTGTGTTAATGCTACTGCACAGTGGCTTGCAAAGAGGGAAAATCAAAAGACAAGAAAACCAACCAAAAGGCTGACTCAGAAGTTCAGTCAAGGCAGAATGTAGGTGTGTGAACTAAAGCAATGAAATAGGGATGAAGGAGAGGCCATGGGCCATGAAATTAAGATATTTTTGAAAGCTAAGATCAACAAGTTGGTTAGCAATTTGAGGTTTATTGTAAAGAACTGAGGTCTCTAAGGATGAATATCAGGATTTCAGTTTGGATGGTGATGCCACTAACTTAGAAAGGCAACAGAAGTAAAAGAGCAACGTCGGTCAGGAGAAATCATGATTTCACTGTTGGACTTGCTGAGTCTAAATTGTCTGTGGAGTGTTGCGTTAAAGATTGGAGTTGGCATGTAGATGGTGTTTTGTGCAATGCACAGCCAAGGGCTAAGGGAGTGAGTCCAGAGATGTTGCCTTTTTCTAATCTGCACAGGGACACTAGCAGGGATCAGGTGAGGATGTCCAATAGACAGCTTCGGAGGGAAGAACCAGGCTGGAGACAACAATGTGGAAGACATCGCTGTTCAAAGCTGTGCTGACCAATACAATAGTCAGTAGCCAGACATGTCTAAATTTAAAATAATCAAAATTAAATAAAGTTAAAAATTCATTTCCTCAGTCTCACTAACCACATTTCGTGTGCTCAACGGCCAAGGTGGTTAGTGGACACTGTATCAGGTGGCACAGGTGTAGTCATTTCCATCACAGAAAGTTCTATGGGACAGTGCTGGCATGGTGCATGTAAAATAAGAGGAAAGGGGGCTCACACCTGTGACCCCAGCACTTTGGGAGGCCAAGGCGGGCGGATCATGAGGTCAGGAGATCGAGACCATCCTGGCCAACACAGTGAAACCCCATCTCTACTAAAAATACAAAAAATTAGCTGGGCGTGGTGGCCGATGCCTGTAGTCCCAGCTACTCGGGAGGCTGAGGCAGGAGAATGGCGTGAACCCGGGAGGTGGAGCTTGCAGTGAGCCAAGATTGTGCCACTGCACTCTAGCCTGGGCAATAGGGCGAGACTCCGTCTCAAAAAAAAAAAAAGAAAAGAAAAGAAAAGAAAAAGGAAAGGTTTGGGGACAGAACCCTAGGGAAAGAAGAGGTCCACAAAGAGGAGGGAAGGAAGATGAGTTGAGTAAGAAGGAGTGGTCAAGGGATTAAAAAACAAAAAAAAAAGGAAGAAAATCACGCCAGTGTGACCTTCAGAAAAGAGTTCAAAGAGACTAAATATTCAAGAATAAGAAAAGCTGAAAAGAGGTCAAATAAGAAAAGGGGTAAAAAATTACCTATAGGTGGCTCATTTTACCCTGACAATTGGTATAGTATTGGAATTGTTACCAATTACTTTGGATGTAAAATATCAACGAGATTAATTCTTTTACTCAGACGATGTGTTTAGCTTTTAGAAAGAAGAATTCAATTGCCCACAGGAAGGGAAATGTTGGAAATATGACCATTCTCTTTCCATACTTTAATCAAGAAGGGGAGGACTTGTATGAGCCATCATCCTTCTGGGAGTGTTTCTAAGGGTGTCTAATTAAGGTCTATATAGTTGCTGAGTAAGTTTCTTGAAAGCCTATGTCAAATACCTGTGTTTAGACATCAAACAGCATTATACAGTTTTCTTCTCGGATCAGAAATAAAGCTAATACAACAGTGGTTACCAGGGACTGAGGGCAGAGAAATGGGAGTTATTGTTTTACAGGTACGGAACTTCAGCTTGGGATACAAAAAAGTTCTGAAGTTGAATAGTGGTGAAGGTTGTACAACAATGTGAATGTACTTAATGCCATTGAACTACAAACTTAAAAATAGTTGAAATGGTAAATTTTGTGGTATGTATATTTTACCACAGTAATTTCTTTATAATCAAGCTGAGTTGAAACATGTAACATGTTAGAGAATCTGGACAAAACCTTGCACAACCCTCTACGCCTGAGAAATTTAACATACCAAACATAAATGCTGAAAACATTGCCCACAACATCTGTTACTTGAAGTAATGCAGGTATTTGTATTAGAAAAAATAAAACAAATTTAGATGTCACCAACAGAACAAAAATGCATTAGGCCAGTTTCATAATTAAGAAGGCATTTATACCCTTTGCCTTACTATTTGCTCCTTTGGTCAGTAGCGGCAGTTAGCTGGTAGAATGGCAGATTATAAATATCAGCAGTAAACCCCAAGGCAACCACGTTTGTACAGGCAAAACGCTCACTCTGCAATTAAGAGACCGTGAGTACTCCATGCATCACTCCTCGTGCATTCTCTGACAGACCCGGGAGCAAGGCTCGGGGAAAGGAACGCGGAAGACGGAACCCTGAGAGAAGCCAATGGCTGCTTCCATTTGTGTTACTGCAACCAGGACGCAGAAAATTTCAGGCTAAAAATTAAATAAAAGCAGGTGACAATTCATAAATGTACAATACTACAATAAGCCAATGAATGTTTGGTCCAGAATCTTTTATAAATTGTACAATAACTAATCTCAAGTAGTTTTTAACTCTATCTCCCATCAGCATCCGGGCATTTCTCTGTAAGCATATTGGCAAACTGGAAGTAAACATGCGCATGTTCATGGATCACACCCTATTTCCTCCCAAAGATATTTACCAATATGAAGAACAAGACCATCTTTCAATCAACTCAGTCTTCCTTGCCTACTATTTGGAGTTCTCTTCCGATATACAGAATTCAAGAATTCTGCTCAAAATAGAGTTTCTGCTGATGTCACAACCTAACAAATCAAATCATCTTATGGCTGTAAGTTAAAAAGGCGCTGGTACAATGTAAGACGAGACACTGGACGTGAAAACCAACCAAAGAGAAAGAAGGAAAGAAGGAAACCAGAAAGACAGAAAAATACAAGAGATGAGTCATACTATACTTACAACTTTCAGCCTGATAGTCTGGTACAAACTGCTCATCATTGTCAGGTACCTGAGCTGAAGAAGAAAAAGAAAATTAAAAAAAAATTAAGGGAGAAACTGCCAAAAGCATAAGGAATGTCAAGTAAAATCTGTCAAGTAAGATCTTCTTGGGCTGAGATCAAACCTATGATTATTTGCCAATGAGCTCCTATTTAAAATGGTATTGACAACACTACTTAGGAGGAGAAATGGAAGGGGATCATTGATGTCAACTAGGAACCATATATATGTCAGAAATAGGATGATGGCGGGTGTATTCCCTCTGAATTTCACCTGCCAGATGGAAATAAAAGAGATGCAAAATAAAGAAAGCTATAGAGTTTCCATTTCCCGCAGTTTTTTTTTTCAAGAATACAGCAAAAGCTATTTCAATTCACCCACTGCCAGTGTGTAAGCAGCCTATTTAAATTAACCACACAATTATTTTAAGTGATGTGCAGTTATCACACACGTCCTTCTGCTTTTTTAGAAATGTCTGCTGGTATGTTCTCTGTCCTGCAAAATACACCATATTTTAAGATGCTTGCACTGAATTTTGCCAAAGTATGCTACAAAGGTTTTTAAATGGAAGAATGGTCCGTGATTTGGCTCATATATAATAAAGTATTATATTTCAAAGATTATATTCACATTAATAAAATAACAAACAAAAACACAAATGTCATCTTTTCATTCAAAATATTTTCCTGGCAACTACTAGGCATTAACAAAAAGAATATCACTAGTTCGTCAGTCCTAATGTCAAAAGATTTTCCTATTTTTAGTAAAGGAAAAATACTGAATAGCAAGGACTTACTGCATTTGGCAGCAATCAAAACACACGTGCATTTTTCACTTCTAAAATGTTTTCATCACAGTTGATTTAGACATCGAAGTAACCTATTCCAAACTGAATATTAATAATAAGCTTTCACAAACACACATAAATACATGCAAACACACACACACATGCCCAAAAAATAGAAGTTAGGTTACTTTTAATTTGATAAAAATATAATGAATTATCACCCTAATTAACTTTAGCTGTCATTTGACTAGCTAGTATTACTTTATTAGTGTTACGTAATACTGAAACTTTTTTATCCAGCCAAGTCACATTTAAATAGATGTTAATTAACTTTCTTAAATGAACCTATTCTGTATGAGGAATGCTTATTAAAATAAACAGTCTCTTTTGAAAATGCTTCAGGTTGGTAACTGAATGGCTTAAGAAAAAAATCTACATAAAAAGGAATTCTACATTTTAAAAAAATTTTGTATAAAAAAGAATACAATATACAGAATTAAAGTTTCTTTTTATCAGTTTAATATTATTCTTTAAAAACAGACATTTGGCTGAATAAAATTTGTGTTATATTATGAAGAGCATAACAATCTGATAATTGTGCCTGTTATAAAAATGTATGCAGTTTGACATTCAACTGTTTTCTAACAACTCTCTTCTTTCTGTACACCAATAATTAACCTTATTACGAATGCACTGTATCCCCACTACCAAACAAAATCAAACAAATTAAGAATTTTTTCAAGTTTTAACTGATGCCTATTTGATCAGCCTATATTGCAAGGAGAATTTTTTTCTCTTCATATTGCTCTAATATCTGATACTGTGGGTAACAACTTTAAAGTTAGCGAACTACAAATCTTAATTCTGTGACATGCTAGTTGTGCAACTTTGGTTAAGTGACTGAACCTCTTCGAACTGAATTTTACTTATCAGTTTACTAATGAAAATACAGGTTTTTTGGTGAGGATTAAATGAAACAGTCTAAACACAATGCCAGCTACTCAAGAAATGTTCCTTATTTTCTTCTTTCCAGTCCTCTACCCACCAACCCTTGTCTTTCAAGTCATCCACAAAAAAGTACTTGTCATTACAATGCTCAGTTTAATATCTTTACTTCTAATGAAGTCTACTAGAGAGGCAAAGAAACAGCTAAAATCTGTATATTAGCATTCTCTCAGCTAATTAACACAACATATTTTTTTGACACTGCAGAAAAAAATGTTCTAAAAGATTCATAAATTACAAGGCGAATGGTGTGCTTTCAAATAAGTCTTCATAAAAAATTACAAGTGTTTTAAATATATATTTAATAAATAACAGCAAGTACACAGATTCAAATCCTGCACATTTTTCCCATTATATCCTTGTTTTGGTTTTCTCTCAGAATTAACAGCTGAACAGATATAACTATTGAGATGCAAATATATCAACCACAACAATTACTGGGCTTTTAGAAAGCCAACATTTACAAGAATCTAATAAAAATATAATATCCCTTTACAGGAAAAGTTATAAATAGCTGGTGAGTAACAAAAGTATATTTGTAACTGAATATGATGGTACGAATGTCTTAAAGGTCTTTTGTTTGTTTTTGTAGTATTGTAAGCAGATTTGCAACTTCATAATATATGTCATGGCAAGAGCAGCACAGAATCATTGATGGGGGTGTGATGTGTGCTGGAATATGTGTGAGGAAAAAAGGGCCAAATTTTAGGAGTAGAATAATCTAGAAGTTATACCTCGCAAATATACAGAAAATAGCTGCACAATAACAACCTGTAAAGAGTAAGAATAAGAATTCCTATTTCTGTTCTAACTCCTTAACATACTGAATAAATACTTCACACTTACTCCTGAACATATTACAGAATTTTAACAAAAAACATATGACTCACGTTTTCACAGAAGCTAATCTTAAGAAACTGAATAGACCAAATGAAGCAGCATGCTACTTAAATAGACAAAGGCTTAAGTATACCTCTAATTTCAAGTTAGAGTAAACGGAAAGCAGTTAACTAAAAACACAAGTTGGATCTAGGCAAGGAAAATATGACAAAGTATTGCCACACTTGTATCATACATTTCCTTTTTTCTTCAATTCAGGGGAATACCGTGAAGGAGCAAACTGTAGCTGCCTGAAAATTTGCAGCAAGCCATACCAACTCCAAAGTTGAAAATTAACAATAGAGGTCAACCTAAAAAAAGCAATGTTTTTTCCACTACTATCTATTATAAACTGTGCTTGATATAATCACCTTTGGGGAATGAAAATGTTTCCCCACACTATGTAATTAAAGATGAAGGGGAAGAGGAGGAAAGGAGAAGGGGAGAAAGTATATACCAAAAGACCAATAAAATGCTTTCAAGGAGATTAAGCATGTGGATTTTATTGGTAATAGCTGGAGCAGCTCTATCAGTTCATTGCACATTAATAGACAAGTTGCCATCAAGTCTCAGGATCTCGGCTTTAAAAGGGTAGTATCTGCACTCTCAGCTATTTGTTTTACCTAGATTCTTATCCAAAGTTGTTTTACTGTTTTCTCTCTTTTTGCTACGTATCAATACATATTATCAGAAAGCAATTCATGAAAATATTAAATCATGACCTATATGTCACAAACTCACCAATTCTCCTTTTTAATTTCAATACTTTTCTTAACTAATATTGCCTTAGGGATGGATAATTTTAAATATAGCTTGCCTTTATGTTATGCTTATTTTTAACTTTCAAATGAAATAATAATCATTACTTAAGAAAAAGTAAGTGATGAAAAAGTTTCCAAGGTTGGCTGCAGGGAAGTGAAAACCCTCCTATTCTTACAAACTATGTACCTATTGGGTTTTCTTTTAAAGCTAAGGAAAAAGTGGAAGAATTACAAATAAAACAAACGTCAAGTATAAAAGGGGTTAATATTTAATTAAAACCAGTTCTATCCACTGTAACAATGACCTGGAGCCAAACAAGGCGGAAGATGTATGAGTCATTCTTTCTGCCCGTGAATGAGACAGCTGATCTCCTCAGCAATTCCTCAAGACAAGCAGGCAGAACTGGAGTTCTGCCTCCATTCACAAAAACACAGTCCAGCATATGAGCCATGTGGCCCAACCACAATCTTTTCATGTCACACCCTTCCAGGGAGCTAAAGCAAGTAAACTTGGACTTGCAATATAAACACACCAATTTTATTGCTCTGTCTCAGAGCTCAGATCCATTAAAGGAACACATTTAAATAAATGACAAGTTTACAAAGTTACATATATACATACATACATATATATATATATATATATATACACACAAATACATACATACACATATCCCATCCTGCTTTACAGAGTAACTTGTTACAGAAACTTGCATGTATAAAACTAAGGAAGAAAAAAGGAAAAGACAGAAAGATGCAAAGAAGGTTTCAAGAAAGGGAAAAGAAAAACCATTACAGAAATGCCTTATTTTTCTTGCCTATTATCCAACTATTTTTATCATAAGAATACTGTAGATTGTTTGCTGAACTTTGTAGCATTTCTCTTTGAATCAAAGAGTTAGAAACAAATTTCTTGTCAGAAATTTAAATTTTATTTCAAATAAGAAGTAAAAAAAGAAAAACCCACCTTCCTACAGTGGTATGCTGTTTAATCCTAAATTGAAGCTACAGGCCATGGAACAAAATAATCATGAGTCCACTAAGCTTGGTTTTCTACCACATCCACTTTTAACATTAAAATGATTGTACAAATGTAAAAGCATTAATTATGCAGAAGTATAAACATATTTAAACATACAAAAAAAGGAGGCAACTTTCCAATGACAAAAACACCTTTAATACTTGATTAAGGCATTATTTCCATATTTCTATATTCTTACTATAACAGTAAAGTTTTAGTTGTTGTGAGTGTCAAATCAGCTTAAATTCCTAACTAAAATTGACCTGCAGTAACTTGAAAACTTAAGGGAACCTCAGAGTCAACTAGCTGTTGTTTCTAGCCAAATATTTTCTCTAATGCTACAGAGGTCTGACTCTATTATTATTATTTTTTATTATAACATTACACACAAGTCAAAGGGAATAAAGTTATACTACAAAATGTAACAAACTGCACATTTCCTCTAACTGAAATAGAAAAGCTTAGCAATATTTTATTTATTAGGATCCTCTGGAAAAACTACACTATACTATATCAAATCCTATTTTTCCATTTTTAAAAAAACTTTTCTATTTTGTAAATAAAACATGGATGAAAAAACATTTATGCAATTCCAATGAATGTTTAGAAATAAAATATACTTACTCTATCTGCTGTCTTTAAGTCAAACTCAAATGAGAAGTCTTTCTCTCATATTTTAGATTATTTTCTAGTACAACAAAAAGAGGGGTGATAGCCCATCCTCTCCCTGCCCACACACACAAGAAATTATTGTTGTTCAATTATAAGAAATTATATGGACTTCTCTAATTCAATGCTTAATTCTAAATTCATGTTTTATGTAAACCACATAAAATAATGTAGTTTTTAAAGGCTTTAATCCTTATTGCACCAAGTGGGGGAAAATAATTCATGAGCACATAACCAATTTTATGTTCCATTAAAAAAAAGTAGGATTTCTGAAAAATAAAAATGAGTGTATTATGACTACTGTATATTGTGGATGACATTACACATAGGGAGTAACAATAGCACGTATTACTTAAGAAACATCACATAATGATTTTGAATATAAATTTAGCATCAGCCATTAAAGCGAACTGAGGGGAAAGTAATGACATCTCTGCTTTTAAGTCAACCTGACTGTTGTTTGAAGGTCACATAAAACCAAAAGGAAAAAACCCTTATTTGTATGATGTAATAACCTTTGCTGTAGAAAGGTTGTTCCTGGAGATAAAACTCCTACTCGAAGTGTGGCGGCAGCACTAAACTTCACTCAATACAAAACCACTGAAAAACATTTTACCCTGAAGACAGAGAATATTGTTGATGAAAGTGAACCCGAAAGAACATCTCGACCGGAAACAAAATAACAGTCAAGAGAGCAGCTATACATTTACATCAGATATATACTGAAAATTATTATTTCCCTTTAAGTTGTGTTAGTAGGTGAGCTTTAAGAAGCAAGTTTGGAAGAATGCAATCCTTTCTTAATTTTTTACATCTTTCTATTTCTGTTCTGGATACACAAGAGGTTCCATTTTAACTGTGACTTTCAGGTTGTTAAGAATAAGACATCACCATGACGTTGATAGAATTGATATTTAAACTCACTCTTTCATGGGATCAAATAATTGCAATTGCCTTTCTGTCAGTAGCAGTCTAATTCAAAAGTCAAAGAATCAATAAAGAATTGCACATAGTAAAATTATAACATAAAGCGACTATGGCAATATTTTAAAATAGGCATATTCCCTGACTTTTTTTTTTTTTTAACTACTGTGGTCACTGAAAACATTAACTTTTCAGTTTTCTTCAGAATAAGGTAATTGTTTTAAATTGTGTTTAGATGTTAAAAAAAAAACCCTTTAAATTGCAGTGTTATTTATTGGGAAATGATATTAATGTAAAGTTATATTCTCTACCAACATGTTTAAATCTCTGAATGGGAATTAACTTTCTTGGTAGAATGCAAGTGTATTTTTATAGAGGACTTTACTGAACTGAAAATACCGGTCCCATCCCCACCCTCAAACAATCCTGCCTTATCTATTCCAACTTCCCCTTAGAAATAAAACAAATTTTATAATCCATAATAATTTACCCATGACTAATCCATATGTTGCATTTGGGGTAAAATTTACGAATAGTCTTACAGAAAAAAACAAACTAAACATGCTAAGATATCATTTCACAAATATTTGAGGACTTTTATAATTTTTCAAAAACACAATTATCATATGACATATGACAACTAACTTGACTCTTATGTCTAATAAGGTTTTTAGACCTGTTTAACTTCCCAGTGGAATTCTAACTCATGGGAGAAACTTGGTTAACTGCCAATGATCTTTTTTAAAAGGGTCAAGATGTCTTAAAATTCCATGGTCACTTTCTTGGCTATGGAGCATTATGAAAAGAAATTTGTAAACGGTTCATAGTCTGCCAATTTGGCAGTGTTTTAATTTCTGGATGTCCAGAAAGACATAAATGGACACATCTCACTACAAATAAACTAGGGTAATCTGGGGATCTCTTCTTAGCTAATACCGTTCAAGACGTGGGATAAGTCAAGTTAAAATATCAGTGCAAAATAATATATTTAATTTCTCAAAACAAAAAAAAAGTGGAGTCTAGAAACAAGAAGTTAAAAAGATCTCTTTTCTCATTATTAGATTTTAAACATCACATTAACAACTTTTTGCTTACATCATGTTTAGATAAATTAACGTAAACTATTTTGAAAATGCTTAAATTATTCTAAAATGAAATCTTATCCATAGTTTGTAAATAGTAGTCCACCTGGGAATTCATATAAAACACTCATGATTAATTCCTGAACTTAATTGAAATTATAATTCTTTTCTAAGTAAAGGTCCATGTTCTTCCAAATACATTGATCATTTTCTAGGTTTATTTTTTGTAGTGCTAAATCTTCAGGTTTGATTTACAGGTATGTTAATAATCCCTGAGAAAGACTATTCTCCGCAGAGTTTTAAAAGATAAATTTGGATAAATTATTGCAATCACTTATCTGAGCTACAAGCCACAAAACAAGTCAAAAGTTAAAAAAAAAAAAAAAAGTACTGAAACTGATTATAAAATGGTAAGAGTCTGTCACAGATTCCACATTTTAAAATTCCAGGAACAGAATTGCTATGCACATTCAAAATCTGCCAGCAAGTGCACTGACTTGGAATCAATGAGATTTAAACATCTAAGAACCAACAAACCTTCCAGAACAATTAAAATAGATATTTTAAGTTATTTTGGAGAAGCAAATCAATTCTCTCATAAAGGTAATGTTCTCACAACCTTTGACTTTGCAAAACTAATAGGCGTAAGTTAATACAAGAATCTCCATGCAAATTTTCCTTGAAAAACTTATATCTGAATATGACTTATGTTGCAATAAAAAGTAATCTATTGCAGTAAGTTTCATTTACACAGACTAGCAAAATGATCCTTAAATACAGCCAAAACTTTCAGTAAGTCTTACCTTCATTAACATATAAATACAATCATCCTTTCAAAGGACTATTAGGAAAGCTATTTAACTTTAAAGATTGATAAAGATTGAAAAAGCTCTTTGGAGAACTAGACTATCAGCAAAACAAAGAAACTTATTTTACATGCTAACAGCAACTTGATCAACTGCATTCAAGACCACCGATAAAACACATCAGTCTGCCTCAAAGTAGCTACAGCAACACCTGGGTTCCATTTAAAGAGACCCACTCTCTCCTTTTTAACCATCTTAAAATCTGTTCCAAAATGTGCATGTTTCCCATATAATGTGAACACACAAATAATACTGTTATACACTCAATGCTTAAATATCTATAATTTTTCTTTGTATTTCCCACAAAACACACCATAAAATTAATATTTCACATTTTTATGCCAAATCCAAAAGAAAAATTTCAAATTATGAATGCCAACAAAAGTCCCTCAATATTAGGCATTTTTGAAGTTGTATAAAGCTTTACGAAGCAGTCTCATTTTCCTATAAAGTTGCATGCAATAAAAGATATAACAGATTGCACCACAAAATTTTAACAAAAAATAATTCAAAATAAACGTAATGCCTTTACATGTATCCTTGCTCTATTAAATAAATCCTAGTAAAACTGACAAAATAGCAAAGGTCAATTTCAACAAACATCACATGAATAGTAACACATGGAAAACATTTTTAAAATCCTCATATCTCCCATTTATTTTAAACCCATAGATTTCCTAAGTATTAGATACACACCTAACGTTCTGTGTTGTGAACAAGGTGGAAAGAAGACACTTGCACTTAAATCTTGAAGCATCCCGTCCTGATGAACCCAGAGAAACTAATTTCTGCCATCAGAAAAGTCCTCCACCAGAACACCAAATAATGATATGCGCTGCTCTAAAGGAAACAGCAAGCCAGCCGAGTTCTGGCTCTAGGAGGTCTCTGGAGGTACAATAATATAAACCTGATCAATTGCAATTAAAATCTGAACAGAGGCTTAGAACTTGAAGTCTTGGTGCATTAGTTCTTGCCAAAAGCAGATGTGATTGTGAGCTGGAAGCAATTTCTCCTGGTAATTTGTGATGACACTGGGTAGTACAGCCCCAGAGTCCCCAAAGACAAACTCATCAGAGGCTCTAATGCATGCATGACACATGAGGTGGCTCTTTTAGAGCTCAATTAATTGGGCTGGATATTAAGACAGCAAGTTCAGGACTTCTTTTTTTTTCTCCTTCTAGAGTTGCTTTTCCCCCCTTTTAAAGCAAATTTTGCCTTACCTTCTGCAAGCCATGTTTCTTGTAATTGACTTAGATCTTGAAAGAGTTCTAAAAAACAAGTCAAAGACATGAACATAAGATTTGCAAATCTTTAGTCTTCATTAAATGGAAATGTTTGTCATGAAATTGGTATTAAATATAAATTTAATTTCAAGAGACGCAGTCAACATAAAAATAAAAAAAGAGGCATAACTTAAATATCTCAATAATAATGCCTACTTTTCATGCCTATTAAGCAACTCTTTAAGAAATTATTTTAGTCAACTAAAGAATAAAGTCAATCATCTTTTCTTCTTTTTAACAAACGGCTTAATAAATAAGCTCAGGGATACCAGAATTCACAAAAAGGCTGAGGTGAATGTGTGTCTATTCACTGAAATCTTTCTTAAATATATTTAACTCTTGTTAAAATAGTAGTAGGGGGAAGATTAGAAAGACTGAAAAGCATTTTATTTATATCTTCTGAATCTTACATAAAATATATAATGGTACATGGTACAACTGTCAAAGTATTATGTTTTCAACTTTAATACCTCAAAACTAAAAGAAACCACTTCAAATACAAGTTTTTAGAGGAAAATTTCTACATTAATAGGTTTATAAAAGTCAGAAAGATAATTCTTTGGCACCAGGTTATCATCAAGTTCAAAACTATATGGTCATGTTAGGGAGGGAGGGAGGGAGGTATTTAAATAGTACGAAGATTTGAGGAAGTTGCAGAATTCAGTATATCTAATTAAAATTGCCAACTAAACTTTGATAATTAAATCGAAGTATATTAAGTTTATTATGAATGTCCTCATATGGCTAAAACAATTTGTAACATACTGACATCCTAGCAACAGTTCATAAAAAGAATCTGCAAACTAATTTCCCAAATAGTATTATAATTATTAAGGAGGCCTTAAGTATGATTCAGTGAACACATTATGGTCGATAAACAAGGTATTATGACCTCACAATTTAGTCATCAAAATCACCCTTGAAAATTCTGTTAATAGTAGATGGTTTTAGTGTAAAGGAGGTGGGAAACCAAACAATCACTAATACTGTTTAACTTGTAATAAAGAAGAAAGAAGAAAGTAAGCAGTGTACATAGCTGCTGAATTTGTCCCACTGTATTGGATATTTTTAAATTGTTATCTTAGTGAATGGGGTGAGTTATATGCCATATGGACAAAGGTATTTAAACACAAAACTGATTAAAAGAAGGTTGTCATTGAGAAGTTTTTATTTCCTTCTTTCATTAGTTTGTGATAGGACCATAAAATAGTCTCCCATGCAAACTGCCACATTATGTAAATCGTTCCAAGTTAAAGTCTTAATTAAATTCAGTAATTTCAAAGTTTATTATTTTTAAGATAAGACTGAAGTGCTCCTTTTCTTTTAGCAGGGTGGAGAGTGTAGGTAAAAAAATGGGGGTTCAGCCCAAAATCAAACCTCACCTTCTGAATCATGAGCCAGATCTCTGTTAATGAATTTTCTTTTCCTGACATTTGTTGGTTTCTCGTTACAATTTCTCCCACGCTGACTCTACAAAGGGAAAGATAAAATCCTTTAAAAGAATGTAAACCTCAGATCACACACACGCACACGCGCGCGCACACACACACACACAGACATGCATACATAAGTCTAATGGATCTTCTCTCTGAATAGAAAAATAGAAGTCCATAGTATCAACTCTAATATTCATTTTCTCACTTATTTGACAGTGAAAGCTTATGTTAAGCAGGCAGGGAGAGTTGCTTCCCAGTGCCGATCTTAGCACATTACTACTTATCAGTCATATATTCATGGTATCTCAGCATCAAAACAACCTTAAGCATTTACAGTTAAAGTTGTTTTTAGGCTGGTTCAATGCTAGATTAAAACAGTGGATTTTATTCTCTCTTGGACAGCCCCTCCTCCCCACCCCACCCCCACAAAAAAAAAGCAAAAAGAGTAGAGAAATAAAAAAAAAAAAAGAGAAAATGAGAAAAAGAAAAAGAAACAAAAACACCCCATATAAACAAAAAGTGTCAGCATTTGTCTCAACTTCATTCTTTTCAATGTGGCAGACAAACCCAGCCAAAAACTTTGAGTGCAGCAGCTGCTGCTGCCCTCCATCTCCTCTTCCACTCATCTTGGGCACTTTAATCAGAAAAAGGGGTCTTAAAAACAAAACTATGCCTTATCCAAATCACTGAAAGGTAAGCTCATTTTGAAGACTGGGCTTCTAGAAGCAGAGTCGCCCTACAGTGGCAACAAAGCAGATAAGTATCTGCAATCCCAACCCCCGTGCCCCCTCCCTTCTCATTTTCTCCCTCTCCCCACCCCCGACGGAGTCAAGTTTATAAACAGCAACTTTCAAACTGATCACTCACATTGGTGACCATGTAAGGCACTTGCTGGTCATAAAATCCATCCATGCTGCTGCTCTTCGCAAATCTCAGCTCAGTATTTTATATTTTGAGCATTTAGCTGGAGATTTCCTCAGGATCTGGACTTCTATCAACCTAGAGGGGAACAAGATGGCTTTTAGGCTTAAAAAAAAAAAATCATGAATGAAGCTCTTGAATTTGCATAGCTAATTACCCTCCGACAGTCCCATTCACAAAAATAACCCTCCCTACACCGCCTCCTTCACCTGGATCCAAAGAGAGCCAAGAGAGTTCACAATTTACATATTTTCGGTAGTAGCAAAAATCCGAACAAGAGGCGATGTATTTATTTACACTCTCGATGTTTCCCTGTGCGGTCGGTGTACCCCGGGCAGCTCTGATTCGCAAACGTGTGCAAAACTAGCAATGGCGATCAACGAGACTTGCTTTGCACCTAACGGGACTAAAGAGACGGAGACACCTCTTTCATCAGGATAGTTTTTGCGACCCACAACCATGCAATTATCTGGAGAGACATAAAAAGTTGTTGGAAAGACCCACCTGAAGGCCACGCTAGGCGAAAGGCTGCAAAAACTTCCCTCCAAATTTAATAAAAACATTAATTATAGCCCAGCACTTCCCCCTTGGAAGCCGAAAGCGCCTCTGACAGAGCTCAATTCGGTGGTTTTTCCTCTACTTCTCCTCCAGGGGCCTCCAATCCAAACTGATGGATCGCTGCCTCCCATTGGCTCCGCGTCTCTTTCACAAGATCAGATTTCGGGCTGTCAATCAGGCGGCTTGCTGCCCCTTCCCGCGGGTCTCCCTCGCCCCTCTGCTCTAGGGGGTGCTCGGCCGGTAGGCGCTGGGTCCTCAGCCTGGAAGCGCCACGGAGAGACTCGATTTCCTCTGTAACCTGCTGCTTATTGTTAAGGCGCCTGGGGATACTGAAACCGTGTGTTTCGAGTCGCCAGTTCCCATTATTGGGGTGTTAGGTCCACTATTGGGCTGGTTTCCTTAAAGCACTGTTGTGCGGTTCTGGTATACACTTAGAGGCACGATCCACAAAGCCCGTACCGCCTTTTTCAGCCGCCCTCCCCTCAGGATCTCCAACCCCTCTACTCTTGCCCTGACTAGGAGCTCACCTCGCTCTCTATCCTCATTCCCACTAAGCTCTTGGCCCAATTTATTTTCCCGTTTTTCAAAACTCACCATCACCATTATGGTTTATCAAAACATTTTTTTAAACAGTCATCCTCAACTAAAATTAGATCCTATCGTTCGTGGGACAGAAACATAAAGAATCTATAAGGAAGGCACCTAGGAGATGCAGAACTGCTGATTAGCAGAGGTCGTGATGGGAGGACAACAGAGCAAGCTAGGTGAAAAAGTATAAGTCAAAATTGTCCCTACGTGTGCACTGGGAAAAGGTACTTCCAGTCCACTGTGGCTGTGGGGAGTAGGAGAGAGGGATTGGGGTTGCTCGTACATCCTAGGACCCGCACGTTTCCTGAGCTTTTGTTATGTATACACGGAGGCGGAGGGTGTCACTTACTGTACTTGACGCTTTCACTTCCTCTCCAGCTTTTAAACAGCCAGACCCCAGGGTTGGGGGCGAGCGGTGAGATGGCTCGGGTTTCAAGGACAATAACTAGGACGTTAAGAAGTGAGGGCTGCATCTCTGAAGCCACTTGCCCTGGTCCTCCTATGGGACTCAGAACAGTAAAGCGTCACTTTAAGGAGCCAGTGTCCAACAGCGGACGGGAGGCCGCGGGGATAGGACCAGGGACTCAATGCTGTTGAAATTCATTTGTGACCAGAACCAGTGACCAAAAGACGTTTCCGGCAGCTGTTCCGCCCGTTAGGAAACGTGCTGCAGTTCTCAATTTCTATTTGAAAGTTTCCTTCCTTAAATAGAACGTTATGGAGAGACATTAAAATGGAGTGTAAGAGCGCACAGCACTCAATCCCAGACCTGGGCAGGAGAAAGATCTATTTAAAAAACAAGCAAACAAACAAACAAAATCAACACTTATTACTGGGAAAACAACCAATAACTATGGACAGCAAAGACAGACCCCGCGCATTCCCTGAAACTACTAAATCGGAGTTCACAACGCGCGCACCTATAAGCATTTTGAGCGGGAACTGCATTTTAACCCCGGCCAAGTAGAGATTCCAGGAAGCGCCTGGGCCCCGAGGCTGGAACAATGAAGCTCATGGGTACTATCTGAGGGTGCAACCAAGCCAGGGGTCAATAACAAGGGTGCTCCACCACCCTGCACTCCTAGAATAACCCAGAGCCTGTAATCTGAGCAACAGTTTCCGAAGACCTTCTCTGCAGCCCGAGCCTGACGGGTATCCAGGGTAACCGCGAAGGGGCGGAGCTTCGGGTTAGGTCCCGGCGAGGTTCTTCCCGCAGCCAATAACGAGCCGTAAATCCCCAGCCCATTGTTGTTTATTGCTGACCCCTCAGCGCTCCGCTAGGAGATTGGCCGCTTTAGGGAAGGGGGCGGAGTCCCGCCCGCCCCAACAGCCACCTTTCGTCTCCATTCACAAAATTCCGGCCCTTCTTGGTCACGTGGTTGGGGGCGTGGAGGGGTAGAGGAAATGACACAACAAAGGCCCAAGTATCCCAAACCACAAAACTTTTTTCAGCTCGCTGCCTCCTCTTTGTCCTGTCCCTGAAACAGATACTAGATGAGGAAATACAGGTTGGGGTCTGGGAGTACTAACAAGAGAGAAAAAAATTAAGACCGAAATTAAAGGAAGGCTCACGTGGGGATAATTCCGGCGTGCAGTGCTTAGACAGTTTTGCACTAGAGGAAAGAAAGAATTGAGAGTGGGGAGAAAGTCTTAAGGACTGGGAACTTTTGCTTGCTGCTTCAAGTCATTGCTTTTAAAGGTGCAAACTGTTCGACTGTAGATGGATTTCAGTTTTTTCACTTAACATTCTGTAATTTTCTACCTTTTTTTGTATCCCACAGTGTCTTGTTAGTTTTTTAAAGCTTTTATGTATTATCAGTATTATATATTTTTAGGAATATTGATGGTTTTCGCTGGCTGATAGTTTTAGTTTCCATTTCCAAAGACTTCTCACTCCTTCCCAGGCCCCCATAAGCTCTGCGCCCCTTCTCCCTCCCTTTAGTGGACTGGCACTCTCAGGCGCTGCGCTGTCAGCCTCAGATTTTACTACGTATTGCGGTGGCTTCATATTTTCCCTTTTGAGTTCTTTAAACGAACTCATATCTTTTAACTCTTTGATCTTCATAGTAACTGAAAATGATGTTCTCGTGTGAATAAGCAGCTAGTCTCGCTACAGCTCGGTTTTGTTGAAACAGCCTAAAATTTTGAGATAAATGTGTCTCTCTTGCCTGTGAACGATTGAACCACGCTCTTTTCTTTCTCCCACTTTCTCTTCTGTCCTTTCTCTGCATTGATACTTAATGAAACACTATCTCTTCTGTCCTTTCTCTGCCTTGATACTCAGTGAGACACTAGCTTCTAGTTTGGCAGTTGTTTATCTTCTGTGCTTGGCACTGGGAAAAACCAATAGACCCAGTTGCTGAAGACAGTGGAAGGGCTGAAAATTTGTTTTTCAGAAAATGTAAGATCTTGGAAAATATCTGCAAAGGCAGCTGTTCTGTCTACAAGACAGGAACATAAAAAGCTGGACAAAAGTTTCCACTACTTTTTGAGAATGTCTTTAAAACATCAGTTTAGTAAATGCCAGTCCTTTTGAACGGAAAATTTCATTTTGGCAGGATTTCAGGCATAGAATGGCAGAGCAGAGGCCAAGAGGCTTTGACATTTATTTACTTGTATTTTGAAATCCCATTTGGATTTTGAAATAAGAATTCTTGAGAGAAAGCTACCCCCCTCCAAAAAAAAGTCCATTTTTGAGTTTGGAAAGTTTTTAGGTTGCATGTAAAACTATTTGAATTTTTATATTTCCCTTGCTGTTATTTAATAAAGTAAAATAATATTCATTAGTGACTTCTCTACAGTTAAGTTACTATGGCATTATGCTGAAAATGCATGTTGTTAAAGAAAGTGAATTTCTAAAAGCAGTTACAGAAAGCAAACAAGCTAAAATGGCGCTGCTTGTTTTAAATGGTTGCTATAATTAAAATCAAATGAAGTTTGCTCAGAATTGAGTAGAGTATTAAGTAAAACAGTAACTTTTAAAATTTGTTGTATTAAAACAGTACATAAGGCAATTGTTAAAGATCTAGTTTGCACAGTTACATCAAATAGATAAGAAAAAGATATAAAATTAAAAAGCAAAATTGACCAAGAAAATGAACAAGTGAAAATAATTCCAAAGGAAAACATAGAGTCCTCACAGGAGGGTGAAAGATAATCAGTGGCTTTATGAACACTGTATGTGAGGAGTAGCACAAATTTGAGAGGAGGGTGGAGTCTGGGAAGAAGGTAAGAGTATCAAGGAAACTGATACTATGTAGATGTACCCTCTCTCACTCTCAATACTGCCATTTTCAGCTGGTGAGTATATGTAAACTCCCTCAGGTAGAGGAATTGCAAACAACTTACAAATGTGGAAAAAAAAAACAAAACTTTTAACTGCCGCCCAAATCAGTACATTACACTGTACACTTAAAAAATAAAGAATTTTTTTTATTATTTATTTATTTATTTATTTATTTTGAGAGAGAGTCTCGCTCTGTCACCCAGGCTGAAGTGCAGGGGCACAATCTCAGCTCACTGCAACCTCTACCTCCTGGGTTCAAGTGATTCTCCTGCCTCAGCCTCCCAAGTAGCTGGGACTACAGGTGTCTGCCACCATGCCCAGCTAATTTTTGTATTTTTAGTAGAGATGGGGTTTCACCATATTGGCCAGGCTGGTCTCGAACTCCTGACCTTGTGATCTGCCCACCTCAGCCTCCCAAAGTGCTGCGATTACAGGCGTGAGCCACCGCTCCCTGCCTTAAAGAATGTTTTAACTCATTAATTTGGAAGGAAGTTTCTAATATACTTAGAGTTGGATCCTAGGATAAGGGCACTCATGTATATTGCTGATTGGAATGTGACTTTTTGAAACCTTTTTAAAGTAAGCTTACAATGTCTACTAGACTTTAAAATGAACATCTATTAGACCCTAAAATTATATCCAATAATCCTCATTTGGGAAATCTATACTACAAAAATAAAAGCAATGGTGCATAAAGACATTTATTGAAATATTAGGTACCACGGAAAAAATCTGGCAGCAACTTCAGTATCCACCAATAAGGAAATGGATTTGACAAAGTATGATACTCTTATAGTTCGGAATTCAATTATCGTTATATACCTGTTAAAAAGTATGCTATATGGTTGGTTCTCAAATTTGAGATTATGTAAGACACTCCTTGTTAAAAAGTGACATCCCTGGGTGGATTCATAGAGTTTCTGATTCCGTAGGCTTGAGCAAATCACATGGGAATTCTGTTGCAGGAGGTTGTGTTGCAGTTAGTCTGTCAATATTTCTTTGAAAAACCGTGAGTTGAACTTTTCCTAACAAGTCCAAAAGGAAGCCAGCATTGTGTGCTAGTCCAGACCCGTTTTGCTTGACCCACATAATGTTGACCCTCATGGGAAAGTTATTGCCAACATTCAAAATTCATATTATACATAAAAATTTAGACTTCCATTGCTTGAAAAATTAAAGAATATGATAACACCGGGCCTAAATTCCCACGTAGCAACCGTCAGCTGGAGCTGATGTAAAGGAGCTGATGTTCCTCATAAAGAAGCATGGGCTTACAGTTTTGCCATGGTCTACATTTTTCCCCAAACCCTGTTTGTCTTGTTGATGTTACCTACCTTACCTCTGAAATGATTTGCATGCAACTATGATTTACATGTGACATAGCATATTGAATGATAATAAAAGCAAGAGAATATACAGTACCATATATTCTGTTTTTGTTAAAAAGAAAAAAATAGTATACATAAAGGTGTGTGTATATACACTTACACCACTTACACATATATATGTAGTCACAACCTTTTTTTTGTTATTGCCCCAAGGAGCTTTTTTAGACATTTTTATGCCTTATCACCTCCTTCTCATTATATTTTAATACCACAGTTTTACTGTGTATCTGTTTGTGTCCTGTAGTCCTTTAGAGTGTCACAAACCATTATAACACCTAAGATACATCCCTTCAAGAACCAGTTTTCAACACTTAGGGGTAATATCACCCCCACTAACAATGTATGGTATATATATCTATAGTTTTATTTTTTAAGGTACTATATTACCTATAAATATTAAAATTTTTATGATCAAATGAGTGGCAGGGAAGGATACACACTTATCTTTTACACTAACTTACATTTTTCTAATAGGTTGGATTGCAAGTGGGAATCAAAAGATAATATTTTTTCTAATACTTGAAATGGTTTGTTACAACATGCAAGTTTCATAGACGTATTTTTTCTTAACCCACTACATGAAGGAAGAAATTAGTAGTTTATTAGAGTTAATTAATTAGAGATAAATTATTAGCATTCAAATTAGAGTTTGCAAGGACAACAAAAATTTTTATTTATAGAACAGCAATATATCTAGGTGGTTATAGATCTTAATTTTTGAGTAATACATAAAGTTTGCAAAAACTAATAAGCAAGAAACAAAACATGAACCTCTACCTGCCTTTAAAAATAGGATCGTTTGGCTGGGCACAGTGGCTTACGTCTATAATCCCAGCACTTTAGGAGGCTGAGGCAGGCGAATCACAAGGTCAAGAGATCTAGACCATCCTGGCCAATATGGTGAAACCCCATCTCTATTAAAAATACAAAAATTAGCTGGGCATGGTGGCATGCACCTGTAGTCCCAGCTACTTGGGAGGCTGAGGCAGGAGAATCGCTTGAACTCGGGAGGCGGAGGTTGCAGTGAGCTGAGATCGTGCCACTGCACTTCAGCCTGGTGACAGAGTGAGACTCTGCCTCAAAAAAAAAAAAAAAAAAGATCATTTGCATTTCTTTTAGAATGAAAAGTATGACTTTGGTGACTTTAAAGTAAACAGTGAAACATCACCAGACTTCACTAATCTCCACTTCGTGGACAACAGTGAGAGATACAGGTGTGGTTGCTATGGTTTCTTTAAATGTAAAAGACAGGTTAGTAACAAAGACAAAAAAGCATCAGAAAAGTTTGTTTAGAAAGATAATTTTATTCTCCTGAGTTACAACTTGATTTGGAATGATTTAAAGCACAAACAATAAAGTTAGTGTTTTATATGTATTAGCCATTAAGAGGAATAATATTTCCAACCTGGCTGCCTAAAGTACCTCCTCTGTAAGATCTTTCCAGAATAAGTTGGTTTTCCCCAGTTCTGAACCTCAAATTAGCCTTAGGGAACCTCATCTTGTGAACTTTCAAAGCTGGCATTTCTCCATAGCTTTATATTCTGTATAAATATTTGTTACTGTTTTTTCATTTGATAAACTTTTTAGGAACTTGTGTTCCTATTCACTGGCACATAGAAGGTATTTAATGCATGTTTTTGGATGAATGAATTAATGAAAGGATAGCATACTTTCGAACTGCCTTTCTCTACAGATTTAAACTAACTTTAAATATTAACCTAAGCAATGTTTTGGGAAATGACTTTTTTGAAAACAAACAAACAAAAGCACTGGACAATTAAAACAGCCTGAATATTTGAGTACAAATAAGTTTTAGTTAAAAGATTTTTCTTATTTTTGAGAGTAGATCTCTTACCATACTCTCCCCCCAAAAGAGTAACTATGTGCAGTGATGAATATGCTAATTAACTTGATTGTACGAATCACTTCACAAGGTATATACAGTCATGAATAGCTTAATGATGGGGATATGTTCTGAAAAAAAGGTTTGGTTAGAGTATTAGTCCATTTTCATACTGCTATGGAGAAGTGCCTGAGACTGGGTAATTTATAAAGAAAAAGAGGTTTAATGGACTCACAGGTCCCCATAGCTGGGAAGCCCTCACAATCATGGCAGAAGGCGAAGGAGGAGTGAAGACAAGTCTTACATGGTGGCAGAAAAGAGAGCGTGTGCAGGTGAACTTCCCTTTATAAAACCATCAGATCTCGTGAGACTTTATTCACTATTACGAGAACAGTACAGGAAAAGCCCACCCCTCATGATTCAATTACTTCTCACAAGATCCCCTCCCATGACTCACGGGGATTATGGGAACTATAATTCAGGATGAGATTTGGGTAGAGCCACAGCCAAAACATATCATTCTGTTCCTGGCCCCTCCCAAATCTCATGTCCTCACATTTCAAAACTAATCATGCCTTCCCTCCCAACAGTCCCCTAAAGTCTTAACTCATTTTAGCTTTAACTCGAAAGTCCAAGTCCCAAGTCTCATCTGAGACAAGGCAAGTCCCTTTTGCCTATGAGCCTGTAAAATCAAAAGCCAAGTTAGTTACTTCCTAGATACAATGGGGGTACAGGCATTTGGTAAATACACCTTTTCCAAGTGAGAGAAATTGGCCAAAACAAAGGGGCTACAGGCCCTACACAAGTCCAAAATCCAACAGACCAGTCATTAAACTTTAAAGTTCTAAAGTGATCTCCTTTGACTCCATGAGTCACATCCAGGTCACGCTGATGCGAGAGGGGGGTTTCCATGGTCTTGGGCAGCTCCACCGCTGTGGCTTTGCAGGGTACAGCGCCCATCTCTGCTGCTTTCGGGGGCGGTCATTGAGTGTCTGCAGCTTTTCCAGGCACACAATCCAAGCTGGTAATGGATCTAACATTTTGAGGTCTGGAGGACCGTGGTCCTCTTCTCACGGCTCCACTAGGCGGTGCCCTAGTAGGAACTTTGTGCGGGGGCTCTGATCCCACATTTCCCTTCTTCATTGCCCTAGCGAGAGGTTCTCCCTGAGGGCCCTGCCCCTCCAGCAAATACATAAACCAGTAATAGTCATTATTATTATTATATACTGTATGTTATTGTGTGTGCTATACTTTTACATGACTGGCAATGCCGCAGGGTTGTTTATATCGGCATCAACACAAACAGGTAAGTATCACATTGCACTATGATGCCTTGCCCACTAGACAATAGGAATTTTTCAGCTCCATTGTAATCTTATGAGCCCACCATTGTATATGTGGTCTGTTGTTGACTAAAAGATTGTTATGCAGTACATGAATGTATATTAAAACATCACGTTATATACCTTAAATATATACAATTTTTATTTGTCAATCATACCTCAATAAAGCAGAAAAATAAAAAGAAATGAGTTTTTTCTTAAAATCATTATCGAAAGAAAATTAAAAGCTGTACTGAACTAAATCTAATGCGTAGGTTTCTTTCCTTTTTTTTTCTGCCTTTGGCACAGAAACAGATTCTTTGTGATTTCCAAGGATGTGGTATTTATGTGACCAACACAGAGTATCTGAAGTTTATAGTTCAGAATCATAGCTTGTACTAATGTGAACTTTCTTTCTCTTTCTCTTTTTTTAACTTATTAAATAAAGGATGTGTACTTGGTGCCCTTAAGATCCATTATAAAAGAAATCCCTGATTTTTTTTTTTATTTTTAATCGTTGGTTATGTTGAGCTCACTGAGGAAAAAAACAAAAAACAAAAAGACAATATAGTGGAAAGGGGATTTGGCATGAGACAGTCATGGATTTGAATGCTGGCTCCATCACTGGTTAAACTACTTCATCTCTCTGAGTCTGTTTCCACATGTGGATACTGGATATAAAACCTATATTCCAAAATTGCTGTGAGAAGGAAATATGCTAACATATTGAAACCGCCTTGCAGAGTTGGTACTCTGTAAAAGTTGCCATTCTTGTTTGTTGGAACTTTTTCTCTAACATTTGACAATAGACCTCTCCTCTCTAGTACAGCCTCCAGGGCCTGTTCCCATTGAGATCCATCCATAAGACCTTCCGGATGGCTTTTAGGACTGTCCTTTACATGTGGCAATAGCCTGACATCCCGCCTATGTTTAGAAAAATTTTCTAGCTTCCCATCCACGTAGGAGCAAATTCTTGATATGCAATACTCACTTTTCCCAGACAGGGGATTGCCACGTCAGAGTCCTCTTCCTGGTCTCTGGTGGTCAGCTGACCTGATGCCTGACACAGCATACCAATTATATTGCAGTTGAGATCTCACTGAGTTCAAAATGTCTAGCACAACAGGAGAATTAGTCTTAAGGAAGTTAAACACAATAGTGATCCAAAACCAAGAGTTTCTGAAAAGGGGGCAAAAGAATGGCTTCATGTCTGTCACTTCCTTAAACCCTAGAAAGTATCCCCTGAATAAGGGTCACCAATGGTATTTAAGTCAGCTTCTTGATATTTGAAGAACTATGTGTCTTTGAACTTTCGTAATAGTGATTTCACTTCTTTGTGATCTCCCTGAATTCCTTTTTATATTTAAAATGTTCCTTTTGTCCTGAATTTCTTCTCAAGTTTAAAAATAGCCGTTTGACTACAGGCATTTCATGTGAGCACATCAAAGAAAGCTACAAATCTTCTTTGTATCTTATGACACACTCTAAATAAAACTCAGATTTTTGTTCTTGATTCACTTTTACATTGTAAGTTAAAATTACTCATTTCTATTGTGTCATATCACATCAATGCTCATTGGTTTATCAAATATATTTGGAAGCAAGTGATCCACCCCAAAAATAAGTTATTTAGGAACAAGAGTCTTACCTTGGTTAGGAAAAATTTGTATGTAACACAGTTGACAACATTTGAGTCAATAAAGGCAGGCAGCATTTTCAGAAAGGCATTCAGGAAGCAGAATACCATTACTTCAGGTACATGTGTGGATGGAACCTAAAAATAATCTTTGCATTTAGAGTTAAAACAAAAATATTCTTTTTTATACATACGCACGTTGTCACACCACTCCTACTAAAATCTACTGAGAATTCTTAAAATAATGTGTTATCAGTTAAAATAGAGGAAAAGGCCATGACATTTATTATAAATAGCTCTTGCTACCTGACTCATCTCTGATGTCATGGGGGATATCAGTGCTTGGATTCTGGATACTTCAATCTTAGAACAGGAAGAGGCATCAGTAGATCATCTAGTTTATTATCAATGGCATAACTACTCTTCTTATTTTCCAACACAGAGTCATGCTTAATAGGAATTTGTCAATTCATATTTAAGCCTTGAATATCTTTTTATTGGCCAAGAACACTCTAATTTATTGCTTCCCAAACTATCTGCAGTGAAGGATCTGTATTAGTTATCAATCACTGAGTTACAAACTATCCCAAAATTTAGGAGCTTAACTTAATCCACATTTATAATCTTACAGTTTCTATGACTCAAGAATCTAGGAGCAATTAGCTGGTAGATTCTGGCTCACCGTTTTTCTTGAGGTAGTAGTCAAGCTGTTGAGTAGGGCTACAGTCATCTGTGACTAGGAAATCTGCTTCTAAGCTCACTCATGGTAGTTGGCAGGTCTCAGTTCCTTGTTGACTTTTGGCCATATACTTTCACTTTTTGCCCTTTGAGTTTCTTCATAAGGCTGCTGACAACATGACCTTCCTTGTGTGAATAAGCAGAGAGAGCCCGAGATGGAGCCCATGGTCTTTTGCAATCTTATCTTGGAAGTGACTTAACCATCACTTTTACCATATGTCATTGATCACACAGGTCAATCTTCTTACAATGTAAGGTGGGTTGTGAATTCATAAGGGTGTGAATACCAGAATGCTGGGATCATTGGTGGTCATCTTAGAAGTTTGCTAAAGACCTTTTTTCTTTTTAGGATGTTCAACCTATCACAGATTGAATAAATTTATTTGCTGTCCTTGTTTATGCAATATTGCTTCCACAATTAGACTTAGGACTTCCAGGAGGACAGGCATTTTATCTTATTCATGATTGTATTCTCATCATCTAGTAGAATGTTTACCACATTGTAGATATTCAATGACTATTTGTTGATGGAATTAATAAGTATGCACACTATTTTTAAAACTGCTAAAACAAAGAAAATCCATAGCTTCAAGTAACAATTTTATTTAGGTAATTAACATCTTGGGGTTAGGTTATGTTATTATACCAAAACTAAATCTGCTATACTGAAGTTTAAACTTATTTCCTCATATTAAAGTCTCTATTCACATTCATCATCTACAGTGTGCAAACATTGTATTATATTAGGAATGCACAGATAATATAACATCCCCTCACCAAATCAAGAGAGTAAACTAAAAGTAGAGACATAATAACCACGAAACACCTCTTCGTGGGGTGTTCTGTAATCCCCCTCATGTTTCCTCTGTTAAAGAAAAGATAGCAAGTTAAAAATGGAGTTACTCATGCTAAGGCTCCACACCACCAAACTGAAACCTAAGTTGATTACTTGTAAGATCTGATCTTCCAAGAAATCAAGAGGAAGATAATAGCCAAATCTCATTAAACCAGCATGTTTTTGTTTACATCTCTACCAGGAAAGTGACCTTGAAATGGCCAATCCACTATCTGTCCCTTTTTCCTGCTTTCTTTCCCTTTTTTCTGCCTGTAAAACTCACCCACTCAGTTTAGTTCATCAGAACTCCCTTCTAATTTACAGATTGAATGCTGTCTGATTCATGAATCACTAATAAAAAGCAAATTAGGTCTCTGAAACTCAATTTGTTGAAACTTTGATCTTTGACACCTCTAACTCAGTACCTAACATATTAATCTGTTTTATTTTCATCATAGGATTTAGCCTGTTTGAGGCAAGATGGAATCTATTACTCTTTCCTATAAATCCTGTTTCAGATTTTCTGTGACGAGGTGTAAAATTCTGCTTTGTTTCATTTATGCTTTCACTTAAAGTCTTACTTCTCAACATTTTAATCACTGTTTCGTTTTTACTCTGAGTCCTCATCCTCTCCCTAATTTTTAAATTTAAGTTGTGGAGTCACAATATGAGCACGAGATTCTTGTGTCTATTCAATGATTTTGCTTTTATAATTTACATTACCTAATTTAGTTAAGAACTAAGTCATGTCAATGGGTGTTTTGCATGAATAAGGACTGCAAATGAATCTCTTCAAATTAAATGGAAATTAAAGAGACACTTTCAAGGACATTTGTTCTGAAAATTGATCTGCTTTGCAATTATCCATATGTAAAATTATTTTTCAGTAGTCATGGAAATAACAGATAGCCTACTAACCCAAGATTAGCAGAGTAGACCATTTCCTTGGGATTTATAAAACTTTGAATATGAGAAGCATTTTTTAAAAATTTAATTTTTACCTGTTCATTTGTTAAATGCTGGGTGGCGGAGGGCTGAGAACAGACATTTAATGGAGTTCTGCTTGGTGCTAGGCTATGAACTGGACACTTCATTTACTGCATGAATTATTTCACTGGATCTTTAGAACAACCCTGCTTCGGCAGACTAGTGTGTCATTTTACAGCGAAGGAAACAGATGCTCAAGAAAGTGAAAGGATTCACCCAAAGTCATAGAGCCAGCACATGAACCAACAGAGCCCCTCAGACTGTGAATAGCTGGTTGCTAGTTAATTGTTCAGGTCTGATTGCAAGCCCTTTCTAATGTGCAGTCTAAACACCTGTGATTACACAATAAACAGAAGGACACAGTTTCCCGAAGTATATCCTGAGGAAAGAACATTATGTTGGAATGATAATAGAAGTTATCTGGAAATGAAAAACAAAAAGTTGCCAGGGTAAGTTTGAAAGTTTGAGAAATGTTGGGTTGGACACAATTAAACTGATTTTAAACAACGTTAAACAAAAAACCCTCTGGCACTTTTTTTTTTTTTGAGACGGAGTCTTGCGCTGTTGCCCAGGCTGGAGTGCAGTGGCGCAATCTCGGCTCACGGCAAACTCCTCCTCCCAGGTTCACGCCATTCTCCTGCCTCAGCCTCCCGAGTAACTGGGACTACAGGCGCCCGCCACCAAGCCCGGCTAATTTTTGTATTTTTAGTAGAGACGGGGTTTCACTGTGTTAGTCAGGATGGTCTCGATCTGACCTCATGATCCGCCCACCTCGGCCTCCCAAAGTGCTGGGATTACAGGCGTGAGCCACCGCACCCGGCCCCCCTCTGGCACTTTTCAAAGCCTTTTTTCTTTTTTTTTTTTGAAATAGAGTTTCGCTCTGTTGCCCAGGCTGGAGGGTAGAGTGCAGTGGCGCTATCTCGGCTCACTGCAAGCTCCGCCTCCCGGGTTCACGCCATTCTCCTGCGTCAGCCTCCCAATTAGCTGGGACTACAAGCGCCCGCCACAACGCCCGGCTAATTTTTTCTATTTTTTAGTAGAAACGCGGTTTCACCGTGTTAGCCTGGACGGTCTCGATCTCCTGACCTCATGATCCACCCGCCTCAGCCTCCCAAAGTGCTGGGATTACAGGCGTGAGCCACCGTGCCCAGCCTTTTCAAAGCCTTTAATAAGCAAATGTTTCCTGTGAATAAATCTCAGGGTAGTGTTTTGGTGGGGAGGGTGCCTCCAAGAGATGGGGATGGGGAGCCAGGATGAGGTAAAGACAGACTATGCTAAACTTTCCAAATGTGTTTGATTATTTCATTCCCTTGGCAAAACTGTAATTGTAAGACTGATGCTCTATGGATTACAGTTTGTGAAATATGTGTCTAAATTATGACAGTAAAAACAATAAAATAATTTTCAGGGAGTTTACCATGAGGACTGCTAAATATATTGATTCGATATCACCATGTAGACATAAAAATGCTGTTTTCTAAGAAAAGGTTATAATAAGACTAGTGTAAGTTGGTATCAATTAATATTATCCGAAATGATTGCTCGAGGCACATTTCTTTTTCTTTGCCTTTTTTCACATCTCTATTTTTCTTTTTTCTTCTATGGTGCCCTGAGTCTATCAGTTCATCAAGTACCACTTAGTCATCTAGGAAAATGGAGAAATTGTTTCACATTTAGAATACCAGGAACAGTTTTTTGTAGAGACTTGATGGTTTCTGAATAGCTCATCAGTTTGCTCAAATTTTAGGTTGATAAAATTTTTAAAAAAGGTATTGAAAGGTCAACATTAAGCTAACAACATTTTATTTTGTCAGATAAGAACACAACTATTGTAAACATGGTGAATAGATATTTATCATACTCTTACATTTTTCAATATACTATGTATTGTATTGAAAAGTTGAAAAATGATAAGAGTAGATTTTAAGCATTTTCATCACAAAAACGATAACTATGTGAGGTAGTGAATATGTTAATTAACTCCATTTAGCCATTCCACAATGTATATATATTTCAAACATCATGTTGTATATGGTAAATATATACAATTTTATTTATCAATTAAAAGCAACAACAACAAAAAAGGTGGGGGGAATAACCTACTTTTGACTATCAAATTATTTTATGAAAAGAATACATTTGTTCAATTAAATTTCTAGGAAGCCAGTGGTTTGGAATGAACTCCTGTACTACGCTCAACAGACCAAAACAAAATGGAGTTATTCACACTGACGTTTCAAACGACCAAGTAGAAATTAAGCATTTATCTGATACTCAGTGAAATCAGGAGAGATAATTGCCAATTCCCCACAAGCTAGTTTTAGCCAGTATGATGAGGAAGTCCCTTCTGCTTAGACCTTTACAGAAAACAAACAAACAAACAAAAACATCCTTAGAAAATACCAGTCTGCTTTTGTATTTTGATTCTGTTTTCCTCAGCTCTTTTCTGTCTACGTTAATAAAACCAAGTTTCTCTGCTGGGCTCATCAGAACACACATTCTATTTTATGGAATGAGGTGTTGCTGGATTCTAGAATAGTAAATAAAAGCCAGTTATGATCTTTATACTAAAGTTGTTTAAATTTTGTCCATTGATGCATTTTAACAAAAAATAAAATGGTACAAAGAACATACACTTAGAATAAGTTCTATATGTTAAATTGTATAACCTAAAACCTGTGTGTGTGTTGTGTGTATGTATGTATTTCACTTTGCCTCATGCTTGTGAAAACACTTTTTTCTGTATAGCACTTGACTGTGGACCATAAATGGAAAACTACGTTTCTAACTTGAATCTCTAAACCAAAGTACCAACCCACAATCTCTTATTTGAAACTTTTGTTATTTTTCACAGTATGGAAAGGAAATCTATATCTCAATATACTGTGCGTTGTATAATTCTTAGAGTATGGGACAACTCTCTGGAATATAATACAGTAATACTTCTGCAGAAAAATATATGGATATATATTAAAAATTGAATAAATATAGATTATAAAAAGGCCTAATGTCAGTTTACATAAAGATGCAGCATCAAAACTACCTTTTGGTGGCTGGGCGCGGTGGCTCATGCCTGTAATCCCAGCACTTTGGGAGGCTGAGGCAGGAAGATCACCTGAGGTCAGGAGTTCGAGACCAGCCTGGCCAACATGGTAAAATCCCATCTCTACTAAAAATACAAAAATTAGCTGGGCGTGGTGGTGTGCACCTGTAATCCCAGCTACTTGGGAGGCTGAGGCAGGAGAATCACTTGAACCTGGGAGCCAGAGGTTGCAGTGAGCCGAGATAGCACCACCGCACTCCAGCCTGGCAACAGAGTGAGACTCTGTCTCAAAACAAAAAACAAAACCCAAAAAACTACCTTTTGGTTTTCAGAGCATTTTTGGACCTCTGCTGTCTACCCTGTCCCCAACTACCCACCACACCTCAATACATCTGGCTTTCCATTAATCTGGCCTGGTAAAAAAAAAAAATTTCAATCTCAGAATTTGTGAAATTCACCTCACCTATGTGTTATTGAGTCTACAAGCACTTTCCCTTATGATTCTGAGTATGAGATTTAGCAGTAATGAATGATATTTGCAAGAAAAGGAAGATGGTAAATAATAGGTAACTTATCGGGAAAAATTATTTTCATAGCTACATTTAAGAATGTTTGACTGTGAACGTTATTTATTAATGAGAGGCGCATGGCACAATGATTAAGAAAATGGCTGCATGTTGGTTTTCATGGGCCCTGGGTATTTTTTCCTTAATTGAGGAGGCTGCAGCGTTCTCCTGTTTTTCCCTAGATCCAATTTGTGTGAAAAAAAAAGAAAAAGAAAAAAACCAGGCGCGGTGGCTCATGCCTGCATTGCTTCCAATTACATTGACTGTATATATCACTGGTTCTAAGGAAGAATCTTAGATAAATAACTATAACCAAGAATGATTGAGATAACATTTAATGCAGGCCAATCCTAAATATTTTTGGGACCTGGGACAAAAGTACAAGTGAAGGCCCACAGACCATGTTTCATTAAAAAGTATGAATTAAGCTAAGCTCACACCCTAGCAACAGCCTTCATCGCAAGACAGATCATTTGCTACAGGCCAGAGGACCTGAGCACTGTTGTCTGTGAGTCTGTGCTATGGCTGGGCAGAGCAGGATGGAAGCTGGTCCTGGATGGGGGTTGAATCTGCCTCAGCCTAGGATGGGGACTGTCCCATTCCAACACTTCAAGGAGCCAGGTAGGCAGGTTTCCATCTCCTGTATCTTACTTCTGCCTCTCAAGAGTTTTGGGCAGTTCTAAGCATCTATCAAAACTAGACCAACCAAGAAGAGAGGAGGAAATTGTTATCTGGGCAACCAAGTCTGTCTGGATACCTCCCTTGGGGTGATTGGGTGTTACCAGTTTAAGCAAACTCCCCACTCCACCTGTGATTTCAATGGTGTCCTCTCCAACATGGACTCCTGGGCTCTCTACCCTGGTCCTCTGGCCTGAGGACATCCTCTTCTACATTTCTGTTTTTTGTAATTCCCATTTACTCAACAGGGTACCAAACTGTCAAGAAAATTTTTTTATATGACAGAAAATTACACACACATACACACACACACACACACATCAAAACACTGTTTTTGTATTTGTAAAGCAATGAGTTTTTCTTGGCTGAGTCTAAAGACAAAACTGCTTAGAGGCATCAGTCTCTCCCACTCTCTTCTCTCACACTTTTAAGAATAAAAAAGAGTGGGATATATACATATATTTGGTATTCATTATCTCATCCTAATGACTGGCTTGTGTTCAACAAAAGTCTCTAATTCAATGAAGTGGTATATCTTTAATGGAATAATTACAAAGAAGGGAAATTTGTATTTTCTGTTTAGTAAAATCAATACAATACATAGAATTTAAGAAGTGGCTGCTAGTGTTGTCAGGAGGTGGTTTATATACTATTACGAAAGATTTACTTCCTGACTGAAGTCATATATATGGGCTTAATTTTTGTGTCTATAAAAGAAAGAGTTGAGAATTTTAAACCAAGAATTAAAAACATAGGTACTTTAGGGTAAGTCTTTGTGTGTGTGTGTATATATACATATACCTATAAAGGTAAATACATGCTTCAAAAATAACATGGGGAGGGGAGAAGAAACATGTTTTTTACATATTTGTCTATTTATAAAAACTTTCTCTGCAGTTTGACTGCTTAGCTTATTTTCTGTAGGTCAAGGAAACCAAATATACGATTTTTTTGTTGTTTAGATGTAAAACTGGCTAGGCACAGTGGCTCATGCCTATAATCCCAGCACTTTGGGAGGCTGAGGCGGGCGGATCATGAGGTCAAGAGATCGAGACCATCCTGGTCAACATGGTGAAACCGCGTCTCTACTAAAAACACAAAAAATTAGCTGGGCATGCTGGTGCACTCCTGTAGTCTCAGCTACTCGGGAGGCTGAGGCAGGAGGATCGCTTGAACCTGGGAGGTGGAGGTTGCAGTCACTTGAACCCGGGAGGCAGAGGTTGTAGTGAGCTGAGATCACACCACTGGACTCCAGCCTGGTGACAGAATGAGACTCTGTCTCAAAAACAAACAAACAAACAAAGAAAAACAAAAACAAAAAACTTTCACAGATACTTCAATAAGACAGGCTGCATCACCCATGGTATTATTGGGGCTCAGAACACAATATCCCAAAGTTTGGTGGCTTGGAGTGATAGGTACTTTGAACTGAAGGATATTGAAAAGGCCTCAGAAGCAAGATCTGTCTGACCTTCTCCAGTCCTCCTGTCTCCTCCCCGCCCCCACTTTCTCTACTGAAGCAATTATTGAAAGCAGAATTCAACTTCCCCAAGGCAGGTCAAAGAACTAGAACCCTTCTTCCCCAAAGTAAGCCATAAAACCTGGAAAGGTCACTCTCTTCCTTCTCCCTTCTCTTTGATGATCTCTATTCCAGAGGGGTCCTGCCCATATCTGGGATGCAGAAATGCTGCACTGAAGGACCAAGAAGAATATGAACAGATAGGCTTTGCTGGGTTCCCCCTTCAGTCTGTTACCATAAGATCATACTGTTGTGTCCAATCATATTTCTACCTGGCTGTTCATTCTTCATCAAACCTAAGCATCAAAAGACAGTTTTCCCTGGATCTTCAGGTCTTCATTTCTGAGGTTTCCCATGTAATTTAAATACATTTGTTATGCTTTTCTCTTGTTAACCTGTCTTTTGTTATTGGAGTGTTGGCCATGACACTTACGATGGGTGAAGAGAAGTATTACACTTTTCTGTCCCTACAGTATTCTCTATTTTGTATTAGTTGTTTCTATTGTTGTTTCATTAGAGAATGTGAGAAAACTTACTTTATTGGCAAAATATTCTTGCACTTCAGTAAGTACAAAGTATAACCTGAAAGGTTTACTGAGAGAATGAATCTATCTGACATTAATTGTAACATCTCATCAAAATGAAAGACAAATAGCATAAGATTATTTGTATTCTAGACTTGATAGTGCCTACTCCATAATTTTGCGGAAATCAATGATATCTATGCTGTAGTTTTCTGAACTATAAAATGGAATTACTACTTTTCTCTGCTTTCCAGTCCTAAAAGCATGTGGGCAAATCCAAATATTTGGAGTTCAAATGAATGCCTTCATTTTAGTCTCAGTAAAGTATTACAAATAATTCTCATTGAGCGAACGTACAAAAATATGTATACAAATTGTGATTTTTAAAGGGATTAGACTGATTTCCAGCAAATATTTAAGAACTTTAGATTTAAAAGAATGCTGGTACTCTGAGATTCTGGATCTTTGTTCCGCAGTTGGCACTTGCCTAATAGATGTGTCTTGAAAAAGGCATTTTTTAAAGAAAATCATAAATGAGACTAATGCACATTCCTTGTTTTTAGTGAATTGAATACACTATATACACTAAAAGATGATGCTGATTTCAAAGATGCTGCCATTGCCTAAAACATTTTCAGATCTCATCCTTTGTAGCTGGTGTCAAGGCTGGCAACATACTTTTGGTAAATAATTTTAATATAAGAGAGTCTTTTGAGTGTGGGTTTTCACTGAAACAACTTAAACTATTTGGAGGGCTTCTTGTGAACAAAACAAGGTGGGTAGTGCTGCCTTTATTCAACAGTGATGTGAATTTAACTAGTAGCATTGAGACTTTGATGTGTTACTCAGATTGACTCTTAAGACGATAAGAAAAGGGAATTCTGAAAATTATAGTTGATGACAGAATCATTTTAGTGACTATTTTAACAGGCAGTATTTCTTTTAGATAAATGATAGTGAAGATGGCAAGGTTTGGGATATTTGACTAAAGGTCAGGAAAATAAAATATTTGGAAGAATTATGATTATAAAATAAATTTGAAGTTGATTGAAGCTGTAGAATCTCCCATTACAATCTTTTTAATTTACAGATGATACCACTGCGAATCAGAAGAGTTAACTGATTTAACCAAATCCACCGTGTTAAGATCAGAATTGGGACTAGAGTCAGTATACTTGACACAGTACGTGAATGGTGACAAGTTCACTGGGTTCTCTTTCAAAATAACTAAGCTTTATAGAGTCAAACCTCCTAAATGTTTGGTGATATATACAGATAAGTGCTAAAGAATGCTGTATTCTTTGAATTTTAGGTTTCATCACTTGGGTTTATAAAAATAAATTTAAGAGCTTTAAATTTTTGTATGCACTGAAAAATCCTAGAGGATCTTTACCTACAATAATCTATCCTAACAAACTATAACAGTATTTTCATTCTATTGTAACATATATGTTTATTCAATATATATGGTTTGAACATTGCTTTTTGATGTGCACAGCTGAGGAAGATAATTTTAATCTCATTATTCAGAATTATGTTTATAATTCATTTGCTAAGGACATTTTTATTGCTCAAAACTTGCAGTCATTATAATTTTTAGTTCCTAAACTCACAAGCAAGAAATGTCATATTATCTTCATGTCATTAAATCAAATTGAATCTGATTCCAAATCTTATCTTTTTTGGCTGTTAAGGGAGCCAATGTTAGTTATTCTAGCAACATCCATCCACCTCTGCAGAGCCACTGGGGACTTTAGGATTTTGCTGGATGACTGAAAAATGAGGGAAGATCTCAGTGGCTCAGTCAAGCACGACTATGATGACATGCTCATTATCCAAACCCACTTCTTCTTTTTCAAAAAATTATTTTTAGTTTTGATTCAGGAGGGACACGTATTTGTTTGTTACATAGGTGTATTGCATAATGGTGGGGGTTGGGATTC